>NW_010199418.1:0-1768 GCF_000695765.1 Mesitornis unicolor
CTGTTCCTCTTGGCTGCATTAATTGCTAGCATAGCCAGAACCTGAGATGACCTGCTATTTTACCACAGGGAGGCAAAAGCATTTCACTACATTAAGGTGTGTATGGCTTTATATATATATTAGAGTCCACTTAAGAAAATCAACAAAATTTGCAGAATTTTCTGAGCCAGCAAGGTTGTTCTGCACTTTCCTGAAAATCAGTTTTACATCAATAAATAAGGAGGTTCTCTTTATTATATTTTTTAGTCAAAACATCACTTCAAATAACACCAATGGGATCCAACTTCTCCTATACAAAAAGTAAATAGGCACCCAATGCTGCAGACACTACTTTTTTTCTTTCAAGCCATGAAAAAGGCTGACAATCAGACTTTTTTTTAAATAAACCAGATACAATAGTGCAATCAATTTATTTATTCAAACAAAGGTTTCACTTGAAATCTACACAAAAACATATTAATGACAAATCCTGGTGTAATTTGCACTTGAAAGTCACACTGAATTTTTGCCTAAAAGGAGAATCAGAAGCAATGCTCTTGTTACTAGCAGACTGTTATCCTTCACACCTTGAATGCTTTATTAAAATTAACAGAGAACACAGAAAGAGCCACTGCCACTTTACTGTAATTGAACGTTGAGTCAAAGAATCTCAAATTCTATCAGCCACTGTTTAACAGGCTAGCTCTTCGTAAACACTTGAAAACAAGTTTATCAACAAAACTGTGATAAGTAATCTCCACTTCGACTATTGGTCACAAACAGGTGACAACAGAACCTACTTCCATTAGACTCAATATACTGGATTTGCGATGCCGGATATGTATACTGTACACTGTAATTGGAAGCATGACAAAACTGAGGAGACAGGCACTAACTTATGTAGTTTCCTACTGCTGCCAAAAAAGGATCAAAAACTTGTTGAAAAGCTACTTCATAACAACACATCCCTCAAACTGCAGTTAGTTATAGCTTTAATATGTACTATTAAACATTCAATTACTTTATTTCCACAGGAGCAGCCCATTCAAAGTTACTTTGTTCCATGCACTTTCAAAATGCTTCAGAAACTTCTGTTAAAAGAAAGATACATGCTTGAAGTATGAATCCTCTGTCCTACACATTGCACATCTGTAAAACCATAATGATGACAAAAAAAGTTGTCTGTGTAAATCAGGAATAATTCATCTATAATGGTAGGTTTCCGGAGGTGAGGGAAAGAAATCATTTTTAGGAACAACACATTCAACTATTGTCCTGGTTTGAGCTAAATAGAACTCATTTTCTATTTAGTGATTTTACTTTCCAGCTCAGTCTCTTCTAAGTGGCTGAACTTGCTGAAAACTAGCAGCATGTTTTTTCCCAGACAATGTGTACTGATAATGTTCAAGATCAGTTGTCTCACCATGGGTGCTGTGTCTGCGACTATGGGGGGAAGGCGGACCCAAAACTGACCAACGAGGTATTCCATCCCACATATGTCATACTCGGTATAAAGCCGAGGGATCACGAGGGTCTCCACCCTTCTTCCATCTTGGAGCCCTTCCAGCTCAGACCCTTCTGTCCATCTCTGTCCTGCAGTGGCCGAGGTCTGAGCAGAACTCTGCTAGTTCATCTGCCTCTGATCCTGATTTGTGTTTTCTGCATCCTGCTCCCACCTGCTTCCGAGTTAGGTCTGGGACTTTTTCCAGTGTCCGGCTCCGCAGAGCCTCTGGTGACGTATACATCTTTGGGTGGGGAAGGTGGGGGGGAAGGATTTTATATTGGTTTT
>NW_010199419.1:0-17500 GCF_000695765.1 Mesitornis unicolor
GGTGTTGGGGAAAGCAGCTGAGAGGCAGAGGCAGAGAAACACGGCTCAGGAGCGTCTCAGGGCTCTCGGATCTGGGGACAGAAGTGAGATTGGAGAAAGTAGAGCGATGCCAAGGAGGAAACAGCAAGCACCCAAACGGGCTGCAGGTAAGGAGAAGCCATCCACTTACACAGCCTCTGTCTCTTCGCTCCTTCCAATCCTACCCCCCATCTTTATTATTATTTAGGGTCACCCTTGCTTTTCCGGGCTGGATCTTTATTTATTTATTCCCCCTCCCCCTCCCTTTCCCTTCGTAACTCTGCGGAGCCAGTTTCACCCCTTATTGCCAAGATCTCCACTCTGACACTGGCTGTCCCCTTCCACCCGCCAGCCGCTCCCTCCGCGCCCGCTCCCCGCTGCCTCCTGCTCCGAGCTCCCACCCTGCCCTGGACAAACTTTTCCCCCCAACTTTCTTCCACACGGCTCCCCTTCTCCCCCGGCCCCTTTCCCTCACCGAACCGAAAGCAGCCTCCCATTTGCTTCCCGCTTCAGTCTTTTTTTTTTTTTTTTTTTTTTCCCCCCTTCCTTCCTGGTGGTTTTTGGTTTTAAAACGTGTGTTTCGCGAAGTGGGTCGGTGTGTTAAATCTTTTATTCCGCCGTGTTCCTGGTGGCATTGCTGGCCGTGTGTGTGTGTGCGTGCGTGTGTTGTGTACGCCTGAAATAGTACAGGGACTGTCTCTGCTGATGAACCCGGTGGGGAAGTTCAGCCTTTGATCATCAGCGGTGAAAATTGCAACAGGAAATAAAATGAAACGTTCTGACTGTTAGGAGACGATTCACATTTTCAAATCAAATTCTTCTTTTGTTTTGTAGCCGAGTTTGCGTCTTTGCACATGCCAAGTGGTTTGGCAATTTTTATTTTTTATTTTTTTTAAGAAGAAAATAGTTTGCAACTTTGGAAGTGTTTTGTTTTGTCGTTCGTAGGGTGTTCTTTTTCTTTTGGGGGCCAAGAAAAAGAAACAGATGAGTGGGCCTGTATACTGAATCTTTTCAAAGAGTTTTCTTTCAGGCTGCTTAATTGCTTTTTATTTTTTTTTAATAGTGTGGTTGGGTTTTGTTTCTGGGAAGCGCAATATGGAAGTTCATTTTTCTTCTGCCAGACCCACCCACTGAAAAATCAGCTTTCCAGTTGATTGCCAGCTTTGATTTGACATTTGATTGATCACCTGTCATCTTGCTGCCTTTGATCTATTCATTCTTGATATATATCAATAAATCACTCACCATGGTAACCCAAGTGCCAATGACGTAAGGCTTGCCCTCTAGATTCTCTTAGCCAGACATGCACAATTATTATCTTGTTTGGCTTTTAATGTAGGCGGGTTTTTTCCCTTCTTTTTTCTTTGTGTCCCTCATCAGATTCGTTCTCTAAATAAAAGTAATGTTTTATGGTTTTAGTTTAAAAATGGTTTGCTAATTTTTCCTCCCCCTTCTGAATATTTTCTATGTGTAGCCTATTATATGGGGGACAAAATGTATGGGCAAGTTTAGTGGCATACTTGAATAAACTTTGAAAACTAGTGCTTGGGATTCATTTAAAGGTAGATGTTATTTCAGAGAAACTGGGACATGCGTAACTTTTATAAACTTGCATATTTTGCCGTATTGTGGTGTAGGACAATGATATGCAGGCAGAGTCTTTTGGGACGTGACCAATGAATGCACCTATGCAGGTTGCTAGTATGATTCCTGGCAAGCAAAGATCTCCTTTAGCCATAAATAATAGTTAAGCTAGAAATGCATATATATATGTGTATGTGTGTGTGTGTGTGTATGTATTCAGAAGAACTCTCTGATAAGTTGCTATTATTGTTTTATTCACAAAGAGGTTATATCTGAATAAGGCATTAACGTTTTCAACTTGCAGGATAAATAGCTATTTTTTCATGGATGCTGATCATCACAGTGACAGTGCTAGAATTGCTCCTTTTTTCTCTCTGTCAAGAGCATGAGGCTTCATTTTATTTTGTTTTCAAAGTAGAATTTTCACTTGGAATGTGTGTGGTATCTTTTCGTAGAAGGGGCACCTTGTTCTCTTTTAGAAACATAGGCAACACAGTAAGTAAATTTTTGCGAGCAAAGCCCATGCTGTTGTTTCCCAGGATTTCCCTGCTGAGAATACAGTAACAAGTTTTTATCCAGAATGCTACAGTATTTTTGAGAATCTTAATGATGAGGTAGAAATTAGAATGACGACAATAACATTTCTCCTTTCTTATTCTCATTATAAAATGTGCATTGCTCTGTAGCGGTCCGTTTCTTTGTATTTGTCCTCAGATCAATGTTGTTTCAGGTGAGCAAAATACTGCAAATGCAGTCCAGTCTCATCCTGCATAACTGATTTGAAGTAGGTTTGTACATTTGCAATAGTTCTCCTGCTCTGAAGTTGTGTTTGTGTGTTTGTGGGGCGTAGGGGGGGTTTCAAAGAGCAGACGTGCCTGTTGTAGATAGTTCTTAAAACTGACTTTCATTTTCAAGGATAGTACTGAGGTTCTGTTTTGTATGGTGAAAAATACCTCAAAGAGACAGTAGACAGACTGTGCAGTAAGAAATGAATCGCTTATCAAGGCTGATAGCAAAACTCCTTATTCCCTTTATTTAAGGCAGTTAACACATTATATATTACTTAATTTTCACTTTTATTTATTTTTAGTTGTACAAGTTCAAAGGTATCAGTTGCACTGCATTTTGTCTTGATGGCAGCAGAGATATTGAAGAGAAGTTTGCAACTTTTAGCTTCTTTAGATAGTTCACCTCCAACGGAAGAAAAATGATAAACCTTATGATTCTGGACATGCCTGCTTTTGTCATTGCTTAAAATTAAATACTATGCACAACTGTAAATAATTACTCCCATGGACTGACTTTGAAAGCAGGTTTCTAGTTTGATTAATGAATAATGCAAAGGTTAGAGAGAACCAGGGAGTGAATCAGAAGTGAAGTCCTGCTGCTAGATGAAAATCTATCTAGAGAAATAAACGTGGCAATTTTGTCCTTTTCTATTATTAATTTTAAGCCTTGTATTCCTAAGAAATATATTACAGACCATTGTAATGAAACAAGGTAGTGTAATTGGATAAATGGGGCACTATTTATGTTTGATGATGGGGATTTTTGATCTCAAACTACACTTTTAGAGACACTATTTCACATCAACTCTGAAACTATGTCAAATGCATTTTGATCTTTCCAAGGCCGAATCTTTTCTGAATCATCATTCCTTTTGGAGATCGTAATTTCCATTTCGATAGTTCTTGAAGCAGATAGTTACAGCTCTTTATGTCAGTGCCTGCTTTAGTATCATACTTCTGTTTACAATAAACAACCCATTTGTGTTTTAGCTTTCACCCAAATGAATCACAAAGGGCTTTACAAACGGGGAGCCTAATTCTCCACTTGCTCAGGTGCAAATCAAAAATAGCTTTACTAGCAGCATCAGTGGAGTTGCAATGAGTACTGCGTGCTTCTGCGAGTAAGAAGAGACTCAGGCCCAGAAAGTACTTCATCCCGCAATGAAATGCAGCCACCTCTGGGGTAGAAGTCTTGTAACGATTCCATAACAAATGGTAATATATTAACAGAAGGGTGGAAAAAGGGTGGGAGCAAAGCAGAATTGCTATTCAGATTTTATTCCTAGGGGTATGAAATAGCTTTCAAACACAATTTCACTGGATTAAACTCTCCTTTCCCCTGCAGCTTGTTTAAATGTGCATATTTTATTTTGTGATCATGAACTGCTAGTTTGCTTTTTTTAAAGCCTGCAAAGAGGAATCTGGACTTAACGCCTTTTCCGGCTGCAATTTTGTATTTCGTCTTTTTTTCTCTCTCCTAGTTCCAATAGGTTACCTAAGAACCAAAGCTCTGGAAAAGTACAGCAGAAACAGATATCAGTTGCATTTATTTTGTTTATTAGAGCTTTTATGTTTTTGGAAGTCTTCAGACAGCAGCAAACAGAAGACAGTTAGCAGGCAGTACTTTAAAGCTGCAGTTTGCACCTTAGTAGTAAAAGGTTATTTAAAGCAGAAACATATTTAGAAAGTGAAATTCAGGTTCCTCAGAGAGCAGAGTAAATGACCAGCTAGCTCCAATGTGTATATTTCTATAATGAAAAGCAGTGATATATACACGTATTAATAACCAAAAGCATTGTGGCTTTTTGAGCATTATTTGTATCCTTTATTATAGGGGCAATAGAAGCAGGTTCCAAGCAGGCAGTACTGAATGAAACTGTGGAAATGGCAGCACTGCTTTGTTTAAACATCCTCCAGAAAAGCAAGTGCACATCAAAACCGCCTAAATAGCTCATGCCTCAGAACCTTTCAGTTACTGTGCACATCACGATGCTGACAGATGACAAAAAAGCCAAGGTGTTCACAAACAAGACAAGCCTTTAAATCCTGGTTAATTAAATATATTCCAAAATAGGTGCTTTTGCAACTAAAGAGGCACCAAAATTAGTTGCCATCTGCGTTAAATTCTGGAATCAGCTACTAAGCCTGAAGTTGCTATGTAATTTTTTCCCATGTCAAAACTCAGGCCTGAATGGGACAATTTGAAATCATGTTCGGTTTAGTTACTGTTTCCTCATTTCGATTTTACTCTCACATACCAAAGTACAGTATATTATCACTATATAAAGAGTGAGACTCACCAAGAGTTCAGCCCCTGCGACTGTGATATAAAAGATGTTTCCATCAGTAAATGACACTATTTTATAGCACTTTTAGAATCATGTTCATTGTCAGAAATTCTTTTGCATAAATGCTCTCCCTCTTCCGTGCTCTCTAATAGAGAAGTCCATTTTTTTCAATACGGCAGAATTTTGGTATTTCCTCCCAGCACTTACTCTTCCTGATTTTTGCTCTCCTTAGTAGTACCCACCTCAAGTAACCGTTTCCCCTAGAAGAGGTCCCTGGGGTTCCTCCGTAGCACAGGGCCTGGGTGAGCCTTTCTCCCATCATTTTACTTCCCATCCCGATGAGGACATCACTCCCAGAGAGCAACTCCAGACTTGCGGGAAAAAAAAGCTGTCAGTTGCTGTGGCTGCAATTCCCAACTTAGCAGCAGCAGAGGGAATGGAACTGTACTCTATCAATTACAGTTGGAACCAGAGGCTAAACACTTATTGTGTTAAGCTATTGTGCAGATCTTAAAAGCTCAAATGTAAAAAAAATACCGTGTCAGCTAGTGGAGGGGAGAGTAAGGCCTGGTTCTTCTATTGCATGAAGTGTTATTAGCAAACGCAAAGTAAAATGATTCAAATTCTATTTAATGTCTCTCGGGCTGAGACATGTGTGTACCATATTATGCCTTAAAAAAGGGGGTTCCTACTTATTTTGTTGCTAAAATAAGACTGCTTTTCCCTCTTTTCTGCAAAATGAAAATATTTGTGAAGTTTTACCTCTAAAGTGTGCTCATGAAAGCAGAGAGACGTTTTCATCTGTCTCTGAATCTGATACAGGAGTCAATTGGAAACACATTACAGTCTCAGCTGAAGTCTTACATTTCATTCATGCAAGAGCTGTGATTTTTCATTACCTATTTAATTACAATAATTTACATGAGAGTGGGTCCAGTTTTGCAGCTCTTACTCAGCACTTTGCTTCAATGGGTAACTGGCCTGTGTAAAGACTGTCTATGTAAGACTGGGCTGTTTAGCTGCAAAATTAAATATGCATGTTTCTTTACTGATGTTTTGCCTCTGAAGAGGGACCAGATTCTACCCTTAAGCTTTAAATCTAGGGAGATTTCTGCATTTAACTTGTGTTACTAATGGTTGCGTGCTCTTCTCTTCTAAAGTCTGTACGACTGAGATATGTTGCTTACTCGGCTAACTTCACTTCTCAAACACGTTTGCGTTCTCTGTGTTACTTATCAGATGCTGTTTCTTGATACCAGTAGATGATACGGTCTTTTAAAGAATCCTTTTTGTAACACGTGGTGTTACGTTGTGTACACGAGCAGCAGCTCTCAAGTAAATGCATTAAGACAGTTTTGCAAATCAGAAGCCTAAAAGTTCGGTGTAGTTTTAGGGACTAAAATAAATTCTTTCTCATTAAGGTGACCTCTCACTTGGGGCTGTTGGATCTTGGCACCGAGTCATTTTTACCATGTTATAATAATGGCTTCTGCGACTCAAAAATACCTTGAGAGCAGTGTATTTTTTAAGGTTTCAAGGAGAAACGCATCATAGAAGCACACTGTTTCCCATTAGATTTACACATCCCTCTTTAACTATTGCTGGCTTTTCATCCGTTACCTTGTGAGGCTTTTCAGGCAAAAAGAAGTGGAAAAACTGGTCTTATGATCTAAGTGTTGCATTAAGTGTTTCATTTAGAAAAATGAAGAGAATCTTTGTTTCCCTGAAAGAAATGTTTTCCCTCTTTGCCCTAGGAGAAAGAAAGTCACAACAATAGCTTCAAAATTACGAGATTAGATTGTGAAAAACACATAGTTTATAACATTCAGCACCCGATGGTCCCAAGGACTAGTAAAATTCCACAGTTAAATAGAACAAACAGTCATAACTGTTTTGGAAATAGAGGCTCTTCAGGTATGCAGACATACATACCTGCAAAACGGAGAGACAAGCGCCTGCCTGGGAGAGGGATGCACTGTTCTTATTGATACAAGCTGGAAAGCTCAGTGGTTTAGAGCAGTTTTTGATTATTCCACCAATATATGCCCAAAAGTTAGAATTCCTGTGATACTAGGCGTTGTGTCCACTGAAAGTCCTTTGTCAGTGTTTATTTTCTTTAAACCCCCAGCTGCTGGAGTCCGGTGATTACGCAAGTGCCCAATATGTATTTTAAAAGGAAAATTTATTTTAAACTCCTTGCTATGGAGGACGAAGGAGCTTGAAAACGTGCAGCCTGAGAGTTCTTATGCCAGCAGAAAAATGCCGCGATTCTCAGAGTGACTGTTTTTAACATCTCACAATTTTCAACTACTCTCATTATTTTTGAAGGTGCGCTTCGTGATTTTTGAATAAACAAGGTTGGCAATATTGCTTTAGACTGATTCTGATGATGAACTGGTGTATGTGTCTGTGTATATAATTATATAGGTACACACACACAATGCCAGTAAACAAAATACATAACATAATGATGGAGTGGAGTTACGTGAATAGTAGCTCTGAATTTGTATTGCTATAAACAAAGCAGTTCTGAGAGATCAGACCATCGGTTCTTGAGGAGTGGCTTTCAATTGAAGTTTCATGGAGATTGTTTTTAGTGGCAATTAAATCTAGAAAGTTAATAGCCAGTAACTGTTCTTTAAAGTCTAAACACTTGCAAGACCTGCAAGGAATGCACAGTCTGCCTTTTTTCAGATATAATCAGGCTCAACTTTATTGAAAAAAATTTACAACTAGCAACATTAATGCTGTATTTTTATTGTATTAATGCAAATGAGATGCTGACTTCTTTCTTTCATCTCCGTGGCTTGTATCTATTATAGCTGTATCTTATTTCTTTTTGTGTCTTTTCTCCCTACGTTCTCTAAACTGCTATCGTCTAATGATACTGAGGCTCATTAAAGTTACTCATGATACTAAAGAGACTATGAGAAGCAACCTTAGCTTTAGATGGCTATAGAAAAACAAATCTACTGAGTACATGGGGAAAACTAACTCAGACCAACCCTTCCAGTCCCATTTTGGGAAACCCTTAAAACTTATAGGTCAAACAGAAAGAAAGACTTTGCAGCAAGGGCTGTGTACTGGAAAGAACAGGTTAGTTTTAATACACATCCCTACCTGACAAAGACGAAAAGCAATAAAGCTTTAAGGAGCTTTCTGGCTCTTCCTGCATCTCTCTCAAAAGACTCATTTAATTGAAAAGCCTGTTGTGCTTGTTTTTACGTATCTAAAAGAGAGAAGGGGCAATTTTGCACAAGGCCTAATATTCCAGCACAATATAATCAGAACTCTTTCTGGTTGCTTTTTAAGTCTCTCTGTTCATATAAAATTAAGACTCACTTATGTTAAATTGCAGTAAATATTGCTTTCATAACTTAAAAATTGCTGTTAAATATTCCCGAAGTAACTTTGCTGAAGTGATATTTGGTCTGTTTATGTGGAATCAGTGCAGAATTTCTATTGAAAAAAGAGTGGCACACAGTTCTTGTTTTTAATGAAAATATTTAAATCATCTGGAATATCTTGATAGCAAAGATTTTTTTCTAGTGAAACCCTGCTTAAAGGAGAACTGAGTGAAAATTTGCACAGTGATGCTGTTTGGTAAGTGCAGAGAGCAAGCCTATTTCTATCACTCACCCTTCGCTTGGACAGAAGTAATTTTGTATTGGTAGAAAGATTTTACTCTGAGTTTTCCACATACACATGATTTTGTGTGAATTACACTGGGAACCACCAGCACAATTCATAAGGTCTGCAATTTTCTTTGTGTATACTGGAAGAACACATTTGCTTCCCACAGTGTGTATGGACTTCACAGAAAGAGCAGGATCTTTTAATGATGTACAGTTTTGTATTGAAGAAACATAACCTTGTGTTAGCTGGTATATTGGACTACCAAAATTATTTTTTAATGTGTTTTTCAGCCATGTCATACCGTTTATAAGCACAGTACAAGTAGCATTAAATTCACATGTGAAAGGGTAAAGTAGCTAAGTAGTTATATTGATCATCTGTAGCATTAAATGCTACAAAAAATTAAAAGCTTTCTAGTGCTTTTGATTAGCTGCATGGTTCCTGCTCATACATGTATGCTTTGTTAGAAAGTGGAGTAATATTTCACAGAATCATAGAATCGTAGAATGGTTAGAGTTTTTTCACATTTCTTCACACTTTTCTTCCAAGGACTTCTTATTAATGCTATGTACTCCTCAGAATAACCCTAGTGAAGTAGAGTATTTTTTCCCCGTTTTCCAGAAAGGCAAATAGAAGCCAGGAGGTATTAGCTGATTTGCTCAAGGTCAAACAGCATTTGCTTCCAATTCCCTGGTCCAGGTACTAGATCACATTTCTATCGTCAGCGCGCTTCCAGAAGAGAAAGCCGGGCTGGGGGCTGAAGGCATTCACATGCCTGATGCTGGGGTGAGAAGAAGCAGCAGCCCAGCTGGGGCACTGGGGAACTGACCATGGAGGGTAGCTGGAAAGGCAGGCTCATCCCTTCTGTGCAACAACCTGTGGTGGAGGATGCGACACTTTTCTCATGTCCAGGAGCTCCCAAAAGTGGGAGGAGTCACAGTTAGAGAAAGCAGAGCTCTGTTAACTCTGTAAGCAAGCCAAGGGAGCTTTACTAGACAATAGTTTTAGGCAGAATAATTTAAATCTTTTACCTTCCCTAAATTATCCTTAGATGCATTTTCAGCTAGCGGCAAGTTTCAGGACCAGAGGATTTGATTATGGCTACTTTTCCCTCCATATACTGTTGTTTCTTTGTCAAACCTCGGATCTAGCCTTGTATTTTTGACAATATATAATGCATCACCTTGAGAAAGATGAAAAACCTGATATAAATGTAGCTAAACAGGACATACACATTTTCCTCCACCCAGACTGCCAGAGGTGCTTGGAAATCTCTGGCAATAAAGTTTGAGGCTCTGATATTTGTAAGTCTAATGTTGAGGGTCTAAATCCTTATGTTGGCTTCTGAAGAGTGAAATGAATTTTCAAAATCTTTTAGCATCAAGCAGTTCCCATGGAACTTCCTCAGTTCTCTCTCTGGTGTAAACAAGAACTGTTAAGCCTCAATGAAGGGCAGCATGGCTTTTCCAAAGTGGAGATGTATGTATTGCCTATAGAAGAAATATGAAGCAAGTAATAGCCTATGGATTCATTAAGGATTGTTTATGTTTATTTTCACACCTTATTACCTTTCAGGAATGGTCATTTCAGGTATTATCTCGACAGGAACTCAGAATAAATCTTAGGTAATATAGGACTAATCTGCCATACCTGGGAGACCACCTGCTACCCTCTCTAACAGAGGCCAGATTGTTTGGTGCTGAATCACCAGGTAGGGCTTTCTTCTCTGGAGCTGGGGACTTGGGAAGCTCTCCTGGCTCCTTTTCATGTGGAAATTAGTGCTTGCCTCTATTTCTGAATAGTAGATTATTAGAGTTCATATGCAAATTCCCAGGATGGGAATTTGTGTCTCTTTGATAATTGATATAACAATGTATATTTTTAGTGGTCCAAAGTCCTTGAACTTGAACCTTGTATAAATAATTTATGTTTATTTCTTACTGTTATTAACTGTAATTTAGTTGTTGGTGCCTTTCATTGCCTTAGATTGAAGGGAGTGTCTCAATCCCATTGCCCCTATACAAACAATGCCCTTTTAGGGTTCCTTATCCTGTTTCCTTGCCCAGACATTTCCTAGCCTGTCAAATACTGTCATTTTATTCCTTGCAGATCATTCACAGTACATCTCCTGCTGCACACACAAATAAGGAACAAATGCAATCAGGATGCATCATTGTTTAGCATAACAAATAAAAGCCGATCTGTGCAGATTTCCCTTAAAGCATCTCTTAATATGTATTGTCAAAATGTCTGAAGATGTCTTTTACTCATAAGCGTTTAATTATTTGTGACAATTGAACTCATATTCAGAGCAGGAAAAAAATGAAGGTATTAAATATTTTCTGTTGTCAAAAGCTAACAAAGTGTCACCTGACATAGCAAACTCCATCAATTCTGTATTTCAAACATACCTTATAACTGAAAAAACACGTGAACAAAATTACGGGGCCCCATTTCATAATTTGGATCCACAAATGGATTTTGTATTGAATTTGAGGAAGTTGTATTTTAAAAAGCAGACCAAAATTTAAGGGCACATCATTAAAGCGTATATCAGTAATGAGCAGCTGAATACTTGGTGATCAAAAAGGAGTTCCTGTCAAATTTTAAGCCTGCACTGAAATTTAAGGCCAAAGACTCCTCTGACTGAATCAGAGATTCAGACATAGGTTTTGCAGCCTTGGCCAGTTATTGTTTTACTTGTGCATGAGAAGAAACAGCTCAAATAACAAAGACCAAGTCATCAACCTTTTCTGTGTTCAGAATTATAGGGCTTTTTTGTTATTTTTGTCTGATGATCCCTCTGGCTGGATAGATTGTTCAGAGTGGAGAGGCAATGTGCCGTGGATGGGGCAGAATGAGCAGCAAACATTGCTGCCCAGGGCTTAGTCCCTTCACCTGCCTCACAGCCCTTTGGTGGGGTAAAAGTTCAGCTATGTGATAGTAAAAAGGGGAAAAGAAACAGGGAAGATCTTGAAAAGATCAGAAAACCAATGGAGGCCTTGAAAGCATTACTGTATGGATGCTAGAGTACTGCATAGCCCTGGGCATGGCAACAATAGTGTCTATATTATGGGCGTCACTGTTCCCATAGTCTAGACTGTTTGGGCTTTTCTGCTGAGAGGTTTGATTTCTACTGGTTCTCATGTTTCCAGTTCTGAGCTGCTCAGTGCAACCATTTCCATTATCAAAATCTGTGTTTCCTTTCTTAAAATGTTCTTCCTGTAATTTAGGGTAGGATGTTATTTGGCAAAAAATTAAAAGCCGTACATCAGGGTTTATTTCAAAGCTGTGGGACCACTGTGCTTTCTGGCAGTGACGTGAACATTTTTCAGAGCTATCTTCTGCTTTCCTTGAGAAAATCCACCCAAATTTGTCTGACTTAGTCTAAAAGTTGCTGTTGCCAAAGAATTTTTAGAAGGTGACACAGCATTCTCCAACGTGCCATCTCCACCACGCATGCTCTGTTCTCAGTTTCTCTTTTTCAATTCCATCCCTTAAAATGCGTTTTAGCTGGGGATAAGTAGGACAATTGCTTTCCCTGCTGCAGGACAGTGATGGGTCTGAGCAGTCAAAGGAGGAGGAGGACATGATCTGTATTGTGTGTTATAGCTGGAGCCCAGGCCCTGAGATGAGAAGCAAGGAAATTTAGGAAGAACATGGACAAGCAGGGGTAAAGGCAGAAGCAGAGAGGAGAAAATTATCAAGTATCTGTAGAAAATGATGGTAAAAATGTATACTTGACTCTATTGCCCACTCAATATAGGGCATGATTTTAAGCATTATCTCTTGCAGTGAATGCATCCAAGAGTTTCTGTCTAGATTAAGACCTGGGTAGAAATAAGTGTGGTTCCACATGTGCAGTCTGTTTTTTTCCTCAGCTTGCCTTTTCAAAAGCTGAGCCTGGCGCTGGCTTCATTGCAGGCAAGGAATGGATGTGTGCAGGAAATTAATTTGCCTCAACTGGGAAAAAAGGTACCATCTGCAGGGCTGCTGCTGGGTGTTTGGCAGGAGTGCAGAGTGTGAGGAGCCTCCTGCCTGTGGCGGGGCCTGGCCTGGTGCTCCTGAGGTGGGTGCTCAGCTCCAGGGCACCTTCTGTGTGGAAAAAGTGGAAAAATTCCCTTAAAATTTGCCAAAGCTGTGCCCCCTGTACCCTATCTGTTAAATGGTGGTGGTAATGTCCTGTCTCTCAGGCACTATGCAGGCAATTCAGGAGTGGTCGCCAGGCCGGTGTGAAACACCGTCGAAACGAGGAAAATCCCGGTTCCCTGTGAGGAGTCTGGAGATGTGGGCAGTGAGGCTCAGGGCCACACCTGGACCGGAGAGGATTAAACAGATGTATTGAAGAGCTCAGGCAGCACACTGAGAGGTTCGTGGAAGCCATATAGAATGCATAATGCTATTATATATAGGGTAGTTGCAAGTTTTCAGTCTGTTGAGCCGTGGGAGCTGCCTGGTCACCAGGAAGGGGCAGCACCGGCCTTGCAGGAGCACTATGCTGCAGGTAGGCCAGAACAAAGTGTGGAAATTACTGGCAGTTAAGAAGCTGTTGTACAAAAGCAAGCGGCTCCGAGAAAATACGAAGAATAATGCCAGGAGTTTCAACCACAGATATCTGTTTAGATAAAAAGGGCCTGTTAGTCTGAGATCTCTTCTCATGCCGCAACATGCAAATTGCAAAGGGCTGATCCTGTGTCGCTGTGTGAGCAACTGCCATTTACTGCAGCAGGCGCTGGGTCCTTGCGACTCTGACTTTTGTTTTACTTGGGGCAGGGGTTTTTATTTTTTTTCATTTGCTGCCCCGTGGGAGATTTTTCTTAGAAATTGAATCTTTCTATCTGGAAGTTGTTGACAAAACTTGAACCAGAATCAGTGAAAGCAGAGCAGGTCGCCTTCATGATATTGCACAGTTTTGTGTCACCTCCCAAATTTATACATTAAAATAACTAAACCCCTGAGAATGTTAAATCTAGAAAACAGACACCCTTGAATTACTCTTTTGCTGTTTCTTTGAACTTAGAGATTTTGTAAACTTGTGATTTGGGTTAAACAGAGGTAAATCATTTGGAGAAATATTTGCGGGGGGCAGAGGGATGTTATGATGCCATCAACATTGGATTTCTACTTGTTTGGATTAGGGACGTTTTACCTTAATCATTCCCAAACATCTCTGCTAAAATCCCTTCTTTCATTTTTTATCACCTATGAGGTATAGCCAGGCAGGTTTTCAATTTGTGTGTGTTAGGGTGAAGTGCTGAAATTTGTTGTTAGAGTGAGTGTACGAACAGTCTCATTTTTATGTTTTTCTTCTTTCATTGTAATTGTTTGGAAACATTTTGATTTAGTTAAAATGCACTATTTTCAATATACAAAGTATGTACAGGGGAACAAGGGAGTGATTATGAGTTTCTCCGAGGAAATAAGCATCTCTTAGCCATCATCCTACAACTGCAAAAGTTCTAATACATGACATCTATATAATTTAACCTAATAATTTTTTTTTACAGTGATGTAATGGGGAGAGTGACCTGGACTTTGTAAAAGTTCCCCTACTTACGACAGATTCCCAAGGGCAATGTAACATTCTAGACAGTGTTTTATATGCCCTGATTAAAATGTAACATATTTTTGCATTTCCTGTGCAGTGACCTGTTAGTGCTCATAGACAGAACACTTAAAGAACAGTTACAAGGAGACATTTCCAAATGTGCCTAATATGCACGAGTTTTTATAACATTCTTATTTCATTTGAAATTGCAGCTACAGCAGGAACCATTCAGACAGCGCATTGATTTAACTTTTTAATCCACTGTTTTGCTACGTCAAGTAAAATAAATGTTTGTTTTTAATTCCGTTTTTTTGCATAGCTAAAACTCATAACTACTTGCTTTAAGCTTGGGATTCTAAAGGGAGCTACATTATCTGAGATTTAAAGCTCGCTTTTTGTAGCTGCTTTTCACAACTCCCCCAAGAAAAAAAAATACAAAAGTACAACTTTAGCAAAAAGGGCTTTTATATCTCTATCAATTATAGAAACACCAGCTGCAGTAGATTACAAATGTGCTTGGCTGATTGTGATGTTGTGTGGGGAAAACTGTCACAAGGAGCTGGATTCTGTTCTTCCTGACACCACTGGGATGTCACACGGCTCCCTGGGCTGCAGCCGGCACTTCTGTCAAAGCTGGAGTGGGCAAGAGCAGGATCCGGCTCTGAGACTGCCAAGCTGCACACTGCCAAATCTAGCTCTGTACTTGCACACACCTCTTAGCGCTAGGAAAAATTCTGGAGCTGTCGAATGTGAACACAAGTGCTACCCATGTGTCACTGTGTATGCACGCATTTTTCTGTGAGCTGAAGTAAAAGCCACACCAATACGTCTGCAACCTGGACTAGAAACCTCTGCGGAGAATCACTCCAGTTATTGTTGTTCTTCATTTCTTTATGTCCATGATACTTGTTTACTTTTGCTTTCTTGAAGAATAATGTGGGGTGAAAAGGCACCACAGAACAAAAATTGTTAGACCAGCCCATAAAGGTAAAGCAGCTAGTTGTCATGAAGACAAGAAATTGTAAACAAGACAGCAATGCAAGATGGGCAGTTTAGCATTTTTGGTGGTGTTGAGCTCAAGAAATGTAATGTATTACAGTGTGTGTGGGTCATATCTCTCCACTAATATCTTGGGGTAAAAAGGTCCAATGTAAGGACTTTCAGTTGGTTGCGTCTTAGTTACTGTTTCATTTATCTTTTTGTGCTTTGGGTCGCTCTGGGAGGACGTGGCTGGGCCCTGGTTGATTTTAACAAAGAGAAACTGACGTAGCAAAGTTCTGTGTATACTTTATGGTGAAAATGCAATTTTCTATTTTCATTTAATCCCAGGAATGTTGGCATTTTCCAGGCTGTCAAACAAATGAGTGCACTGGAAGACAGTTAGATGTGTCTGTCTAGTTCATCTATCTAATCTACCTCATTTCTAATGTGCCCATCACCGTGGTGTCTAGGCAGAAAGTATCTGCCCTGATTTTGCTTTTTGTCTTTATTGGCTGTGGTAACTTAATTGAGTCCTAAGAGCTTTCAGATTCATCTGCAAAAATAATAACAAAAACATGATCAGAATAATGACTCATTTTTGTACTCTTACTCAGAATTTCCCCTTTCTCTTCTGAGCGTATTTAGCTAGTTGATTATTGTTGCCTTATCTAGAAGAGCTTATATTTTAGAGGTGTTGTATTAAATTGGAGTTTTCCTGAGTCAACAATGACTCAAAACTTCATTTGACTTCTAAAGTGAATTCACTCATGTCCTCTAACTTCCTTCTGCTTTTCTCTGCAGAAACTGACTTCATTTACTAAGCCACTCAGTTTGGCAACTGCATCTGTTCTGTGACCCTTTGCCATATAAAGCATAGGTAAATGTAATAAAAAGTAATAGAAATTGTAGCTTCAAAAATTATATTTTCATTTAGAAAGCCTGGTTTCTGTCAAATTTAATTACTTCTTTCTCTGCCAATTAGGTAAGAATGCATCGCGAGACATAAGTGAGCAGTTTTTCAAAAGCAGGGGCCCGAGGTGCATGCTAAGGGGAGAAAGAATCCTGCTGTTGATTAGCTGTGTCTGTGCACGTGGTTATCACGATCTGCATGCACCTGTGGGGAGAACGTGCTGCAGTGGGGCACTGTGGTGCTGCCAGCGCGCAGTCATCCTGTCAGTGTGAGTGCAATGGTGATTTTAGAAACGTGTCTGCTGGGCATGCAGTGGCATCTGCATGGTTGTGTGCTACCTTCTGCTTTTGAAAAACATGGCCTAAGTAGTAATCAGTCTGCAGAAGTCAATAAACTCTCATGTTGAAGAGGCTGAGTAGCCAGCATGGTGCTCATTGAGGGAAAGATGAAAATGCTGCAAATGTAGCTTTCTCAGCTATAATCGAATTTGATCTCAGCTGTACAGTTACATACAGCCCCTTTTCTACTCCTCTCCTACGTGTGTTGAAAGTGTCTTTATAAACCTACCCCTCAAAGATAATTTCATTGAGAGCCAGACATTTCATACGTGACAGTGATTTCTAATCCCATCTGGACTGGCAGATCGCAGATTCCCAGCCCGTGGCCTCAGCATTTAACGTGAGTTCACACAAACAGAGTAAACCATTGCGTTGGCTGTTTGGCTAGTCCTGGAGTGATCGAGTAAGAGACGGATTACTTTTTACAAGGTTTAATTTCATCTTCCAGGTATTTGCAGTGGACTGAAGCACGGACATTATTCCATTTCACAGATTTTTGTGTGATTTAGAAGGAAAACTATTAGCAGAGCTGGCTCAGCAATGAATTTCTGATGTAATCTATACCAGTTACAAGCAAGGGCTGTGGTAATAAAGGGAAAGAAAAAGGAGGGCTAAGTGTTTATCCCAGTTGACTGAGACAGAAAACAGGACTGGCAGGATGACAAACTGGCATAACCTTACACTACAAAGTGCAACAATTCCAGCAAAAGTTCCAGCCATAATGCATGGCTTTTAAAAGATCCAGGCATGGGAGAGGACAGCTTCTTGGTGCATCCTTCAGCATAGCTAAAGCAGACAGGGGCAAGATCTGTGTCATACAGTTTCTTTAAGCGCTATGTCAGTATGTATGTTAAACAAGTGTTAGGAACTGGTTTTCAGGGGTTTGGGAGTGGGGTTGGTAGAAGAGACATATGAAAACTATATTGATGTTAGATACATGATAACTTAATTTCCCCAGTAACAGTACTGTAAAACATTTTTTCATCAGCTCTGTTAGGAACAGTGACAGATGAACCTTAAGCATTTCTGAGGTTTTCCATAGCTCAGATATAAATACTTCATACTTCTCTGAAGGTTTCAGGATACTATATAAAAAACGGAATTTCCCAAGCTCATATTCCCACCTTCCCTATGATGCAGACATTCTTCCTTATCCCAGTTTTTTCTGTGAGTGAGCTATGGCACAGAGATGTTTAAAGATTCAGCAGAAGAATCAGGAATAGAGTTCAGGATTTCTGGCTCATCACAATGGCCTCCAAGAGATTACATGGTCACCACGGTACTAAAAGTTTTGATACTTACTGAGGCCTTGTGTAAAATCTACAGCATTAACAAAACTCAGACAGGATTCCAGGAAGAAAACTCTGTTATTATAAGATGCCTGCTTTTTCTACTTCCGAAATAGATAA
>NW_010199419.1:22500-28177 GCF_000695765.1 Mesitornis unicolor
TTGCAACAGATATATGCATAGATCACATTTTCTGCAGCTTCAGCCGCTTAAGTTCACATCTCCCAGTTTCATTTTGAATTTAAAGTTTGAATCAATCCAAAACTGCAAGGCCAAACTCTTCTGAAATTTCCAAGTTTCATCTGCTTTTGATACAAAACTATAAACCATAAATTGACTTCTCACTTCGTAATGAAACTCCAGACTCAGTGAATATTTGTGCTTTTTGTTTTATTGTAAAAGTTTGTCTTCCTGTATGAGCATGAAAGTACTGCTTTTGCCCCTAAGGCTGAACTCACATGAACCCAATTTAACAAATTTGCTTTAAATAACTTTTTCAGTATTCTCTGAGTGCTGCTACAAAAGAACTTGTGCATTGAGTACTTGCCTATGAATACCCAAAAAAGAGAAGAATGCACACAAGCAGGCAGGCAAAGACATATTTTCTATTGTAGTTAGTATTTTCAGAAAGAATCTGTACCCATACCCCAGCATAAAAAAGGACTGTTTATCGGAGGTTTTAACAGTGCGAGCAAGTAGCTCCGTTGGAACATGATGAAGAAATAGCCTGCCAGTCAAACACTTTTTAATCTGTCTCTGTCGCTCCAGTTTCTTTCATGTTAAAAATTAGTTTATATTCCGCTGGAACTGACCATCAGTTCCAATACTGTATCTTTGCAGTCATTTCCCAAAATTGTTCTTTTGGGCAAGAAATCTAATAACAAATGTGGAAAATCAAGTGTGAACGATCTCCTTCCCTAGGCTGTCTTATTGAAATAACATTTCATGCAAATAATCTCATTAGTGTAAGGACTTTGTTCCCTAGTTTCTACCAGTAACTTAAGTTCACATGATTGAGCTATGAGCTCCTGTGGAAGACAGGAGGATTTGCAAGGATGACCATTAGAAGATTCAGCATTAAATAGTCAGAAAGCAGCAAAATCCACACACTCGGGAGACTGCACCTCGTTATGAGGGTGTGCCCTGCGTGAGGAATCATTCCATTTATGCTACCTGGGCAGGCATTTGTCAAATGTTTCACAAGGTGGGGGGAAAAAAGGTAGATTTAATGATAAATAATAACGCACCAGCTCCGACATTAAAAGACATCATTGACTCTCTTCTCTATGGTGTAAATCAATGTAATGTGTGAATCCTTTAAAAGTAACATGGAATTTAAAATGGAAAATATGAGAAGCTAGTAGAATTACTGCTAAAATCATCCGTTTATTATCTAGGTGTGCTTAATAGCCTGCTAGCTGATGAAAAATCATTTGCTAACCTCAAGGAATGGTTCATTTTCCAACTCAATCACTCAGCCATGCATTGGCCAGTGCATTTTAAAAATATACCGTGTATTACTTCTTTTGTCAATGTCTGGAGATAATTTATACTAGCAATAACTTCCATTAACACACCTACTAAGCAGTTTAGTTAGAGCAGGTAAGATTTGCGGGTGGACTTGAGATGTTTTAATAGCAAACCAATTATTCACCAATGATTCCGGTGTTTTAAAGTGGTTTTTGGTAGACCAGAAGTTAGTTATATAAGAATTAATAGACTCAGATGTTCCATGGTAATCAAGACCTTGTATAGAAATTGACAGGTTTGTTTCTTCTGTACGTTAAGGTAAACTTACATTGTTCTGACACTACACCTATACACTCTTAACAGAATAGCATAAAAGGGACCTTAACATAATCAGATTGTTTCCCTCTTCCCTCATTAATAAATATTTGGCATTTCTGCAACAGATTTTTTCCAAGCATTTCAAAACTCCTATCAGAATAGCCACTTTCAGGTGTTCAAACAACAACTGAGTCCAAGAGTAGCTCCTGTTGGGCCGCCCCAGGCTCATGATGTTATAACCCAGTTATGTGTAAGTCAAACTCTCTCACCTTTTGTGGCAATGTGTAACTTGCACTCTCCTGTAAAAAGAAACTCAAGGTTTATTTTCTCTCTGTACCTAGAGGTAGGTGTTTAGGGCAATGCTTTGACGATACAGCTGGTTGCAGCAAATTTGCTGCCAATGAGAGCACTCCAACATCCACCATCCTGGGCAGGTATCCTCTCCTCCTCCTCCTCCTCCTTGGCCACAACACCTCCATTCAGTTTTCCCAGCAACCAGCCAGTTTAGAGTTCAAATGGTTGAGAAGTAGCTCTCCAAAGAGAGTAACTTCAGTTTAACTCCCTGTTATGGTTTACCATTTGGTCAGATGAACACCAGCACGAAGCAGAGGAAGGGTCAGGAGCACGTGTGGAGCAGATCTGAGGATGTGGAAAGCTTTTGGTAGCAATTAGTCATTAGATTTGCTCAGCTGAGTACTAAACAGATGAACTCTCTATAGGTTAGATTTAAAGAGGTGAGGCATACCAATAATCCCCTTGCCAAAGAAACTGCTTTTTGCAGATGTCACGGCTTCTTATATGGGGCTTTTAAAGAATATTTCAGCTGGAAGTTTATCAGAGGATAACTGAAAATTCTGAATATTTTCTTTTGTTTCTTTGATACTAGAAGTCTCATTAGTGGCGAGGGGGAAAGAGAAAAAATAGAAACCAAACCTTGAGCATCAGAAATCAGATCTAAGAAGATATTTGTTTCTTACTCCTTTGGATAACTTCACATGTTTTATTTCTGGAATTCAAGTCAAAGATGCTTTTGGAAATCCATGGGATTTGCGCAGAATAGGGAATGTGTGTTCTGGGCAATTGATGCTGCTGTCCCATAGGTTTGCAGTGCAGTGTTGTTATGCTTAATTAGTAAGCTCCACATTAAGTCATGCGCGTGCTGAGGGGTTCAGGGATCGCATTTTTTTCAGTTTCTTGAACGTGATTACATTTTTTGTAATTTGCTTTTTTAGCCACCAAACAGTGATACATTATATTTAGAAAACGAGATGCTCTGAGTGTTAGCAAAATGTGGCAGTGACAAATCTTATAAACGTTAATACTGAAACCTATCATAGTTCAAGTCCTGCTTGCTGTATTATAGCTTAGTATAAGGTTTGGGAGGGGGAAGGTTCTAGTTATCATGTTGTCATCATTCAAATGCCATTTTTTGATCCATTTAAAAACAATATGCAGTTGTAGAAGGTGTATTTAGTGGTTATGAAATCTTCAGAAAAAAAGTACAAAGAAAAAGGCACTTCTCCAAAGGTCACAAGTAAGTCACATATTTGCAGGTTTTGCTGTGTGTCTCACATACATTTTGTGCTTATATAGTCTATACCAATGCATAGCCAATGCCTAATTGGGAAAAAAATATTAGCCTGAGTTCTCTGAGTTTGTACCACCAGTGTTAAGTGTCTGTCAAAGTTTCTATTGTGATCACCCTTTCAGGGATTTAACACTTGGCTCTAATACCTGGCTTCAGGCTAAAAATTGGCATACAAGAAAGCAGATTTGGTTTAAAGGTATATTGAAGCCGCAGAAGTGGGGAAATACACTCTCTGGCTTCGGAGTTCTGTTTCCAGCAGTGCGCCTGAGTGGGAGCTGGGGGATTTGAGTCTCACTGTGATACCTGGGGTAAGGGCTCAGGATCACTCTCTCCTGAGATCCCATTTGCCTGCAGAAGATGCTGTTTTTCAGCAATATTGGCTCTGCATTATCATGCTGGCAGGTTCAGGGGCCAAACACTCACCTTGCACACGCTTAGGAAGCAATGTTGTTGTTGCCCAACTGTTCATGTTGGGTTGAAAATTCCAGATACCTCAGGCCTTTGACCTGACAAGGGACTGGGGGTAGTATTCCTCTAGTGAGTGATACATTTCTGTGGGTTCTGAAATTAAAAACAACAAATATACTATATAATAATAGCTGCAATGAGGGTAAAATAGGACATTTCTACAAAGCACAAGCTATTTTCTGATGTCTTTTGGGATAGTACAGCTACTGCTTGCCTCACCTGCAACAACACTCACAAGATAGCACCATAGGCATATGGTATCTGGTCATCAGAGGCCTGAATTTCGTCTTGTTACTTCCTTTACAATCAAGTTTTGGCCTGATGCTTTCTCTCTGCAGCTCCCCTGTGATAAGTCTCTCAACACTCGTTTTTCATTCCTATTTTATCCTGCCCAAAGTGTGGTAAGTTTTTTGGAGAAAGCCAAGAAAAAAAATCTTTGTGCTAAAGACTTGATCATCTGTAGGTTATACCCTGTAAATTTTCCAGCCTGGACTTGTTTTCCTCCCTGACTATTCCTCTCAGGACTTGCCCTGGATATGTGTTCCCAGGGGTCATAGGCAGGGTACAAGGAGCAACAGTGAAAACGGTGGTGCTCTGTGGGGTGTCCCCGTGGTGTGGTGGGCTGCAGATGCTACCTGGCTGTTCATGGGCAGGGCCAGAGAGCTCTCCTGAGCCACTGCACGATGCTGCTGGCAGCGCATGAATGGGAGCTCTCACTGTGGGCTGACATCTGGGATCACGATGACATTGCAGGAGCTCCTCACTTACAGTCCTTCATGTCAATATTCAGCGGGCTAAGGGTTCATAGGAATACACATTGGCACATTAGAGACTGTATTGCTCCGTCTAGTCAGCCATCCATAAAATGTAAGAAGACTACATGCATCATTTAAAAAAAAAAACAACAGAAAAACAGGAAACTGGGAAGCAACAAATATGTATTCATGATAAAAGTCTGGGCTTAGATGCATGCCAGCTAAACAAATGCGGAGTTAAAGCTGTAATTTACCCAGCCTACCTTTGTAATACTCACAAGCACAAGGAAACAGATTGAGTGCAGAGTGGAAGCATTAGCTCTGCATGGTTTTGATTTTAAGGGGGGATGGAGTTGCAAGACCCTTAACATTGTTTTGACCTACCATTTTTTATGTTAATAGTGCTTCTGTATTTTTACCCCATGCTACAGTGTGTGATAATATGTGAAACAGCTTGGTATTTAAGTTAGTGCTCAGGTCTTTCATTGTGGGTGTGCTATTTGCATGCATTTATAATTGTTAGAACTATTTCAACATATTCTATACAAACTCCTTGATCTTTTGTTTTGAAAATAAATCAAAATTATGCATTTGTTTTGTGCTGTTTGTTTTGTATTTTTTTAATAAAAAGCAGTTACAGTAAACAGTAAAATATGCTAAATTTGCACATTGTAACTGCTGGAAGTATTTCTGAGTTTTTGTGTACTGCAGTTATTTTGGTATTAGTTGACATTGCTAGATAGAGGCAGCACGGATATATCTACTTTGTTAAAGCTGGTATTTCTAGCAGCCGGGGTTTCTACCTTTTGTCTACAGCAATCTATCAAGACTACAAATTTTTCTAAGAGGAAACAAAGCAGATAGCATCCTTTAGCAGGCGTAAGTCCAACAAATGTCAAATTCTGAACAACATTACTTTGTGTCTCTATTTAACATTAAAGCTGATGGCTTTTTGACAGGTTTATAGCTGACAACTTCCATAGCCAGTCATGCAGTACAATTATGTTTGAGCTAATTTGATGAATCAACTTGATGTTCTATAGTCCCAGTTGGCTTCAATAGCGTATGTGCTCAATTTTCTGCTGGAGGTCAAAAATAAGCTTTGAAATTTGGCTAATCCCATCACATCCGCAGAACATGTCTGGTGGAATAATCTTTGGACATGAAGTCTTGACTAATGCCAGAAATAGGAAGGAAAACTTAGTAATTTCATTAGACCCATCAATCATGAGTCGTGTAG
>NW_010199419.1:28208-53036 GCF_000695765.1 Mesitornis unicolor
AATCGGGGTCTCATGTCCAGCAATTTACTTGTAAGCTTTCAAATGCCTTAGTGGTTAGGGTAGGAGGAGGAACATTCCTCAAGCCTGGGTCTTGTTCTAGAGGAAAATGGGTCTTATTGTTAATCTACATTTAGAACAAATGCTGACTGAATGATGGCGGGGAGAGAGAATGCAAAGATTTTCTGATTATGCCTGTCGTGAAAAAATGGGCTCTGCCATGGCAGTGGTTTATGTTAGAAATGCCCTGGACGATGCTGGTTTTAGAACTGCAGTTTTTATGATAAAATCATTACTAGTCATGAGTCTGAAGTGTCTCAGATAACCAAGCAGCAGTAAATGCATTGAAACCTCTAGCACAAGCTTTAACAGATTTCCCCAGCTAGTGTATTTGGTCTTTATTCATTTTTTTATGGGTTTTAGGCATAGAAACCTCACTCTACCTTGACGCTTGCACTTTTGGGCATTAACATTGCTCCACAGCAGAAACTAAAAGCTTCAGCTTTCAGAATGGCTTGGCATTGAAAAGGCACACATAGCCTTTTCACTTCAACAAGAGAATTGGCTTGAGCTCTGGTATGGGCACGAAATTTTGAGGAGCAGGAGGATCTTCCACTGTGATGTTCTGAGTACCAAAGGGAGTGAGAGCCATGAGCTACACGTGGTTTGTGATTTGACTCTCATGACACAGTGAGTGTGGGTGTGTTAGGGTGGGTGCTGCTGGAAAGAAGTCTCCTCCACAGCAGGAAGGAGTACTGAGGCCCACATTTCTAAGTCATCCTGAGCAGAATTCAGTTTCTTCTTGCATTTGGATTACGATTCTCTAAATTGCAAAGGTTTTCTTAAATGCAATTACTGTGCATTGTCTTCTTCTTCCTGGGAGCCTTCTAGAAGTCCTTCTCTCTCTGTGGATTACCTGAGATGTGTCTTGTGACTTTCAGCTGTGTAAAGGTTTTGGTGTACACTTGAAAAGGCACTTGGCAATAGCTGGTACAGTGTAGGGACTTTCTTGCAGAGCATATTGGCCCTCTAAATTGTATGCATTTTCTACCATATATACACACATATATGTATATAAATAAAATGTCCGTATGTATATGTGTTTGTGTATTTGTTTAATGCAGAAGCCACTACCACAGGATGAAGCAGTTTTCCTGGCTATAGAGCTCCTGCTTTTGCTAAGTGCACCGTCTGCAACAGCATGGTTCCATTACTGAGCCACCCTTCACCTCCCTCCTTCACTCACTGCCTTATAACACACAAGTTAAAGCTGAGATGAGTCATGATCATGGAGCTGTGTTTATCAGCAATATGTACTGAATCACCAGACTGGATGAAAGAGAAGTATCAAATACATACATACCAATATACACATGCATATGTGTCTATGCACGTACTTTGTATTCTATTTCCACTGATTAGATCTGAACTATTACTGGCATTAAATTAGGCAGCAAACAGACCTAGCTCTGCTTCTCTTTTTTGCTCTTAGTAGTAATTCACGTTACATCAAAGGAGTTGATTTTTAGGAAACACTTTTGATTCTTAACTTGAATTTGTAACAATTTAAATGATTTACAAGGAGAGACTCATTTGATAAGGAATGACACAGAGTCTGAACGTTTACATGAATATGAAACAATTCTAATGAAGCCTGGAGGTTGGACTTTTTCCTATCAACATTTCAGAACATTTAATTTCCTTTTTAACTGCCTTCTTCTTGGTGTATATAAATATGTAATATTAGCCTAGTTTCACCTTTGCCTGTTGGTGACAAATTATCCTCTATGTATTCGTAACTGATGTTTCTGTGGTCAGTCTGTTTTCCTGAAGTTTTCCAGTGTGTTATTTCAACTTGTTATTTTGGATTTGAGTATTTAATGAGAAGAAGCAGCTGAAGTAGCCTGAACTAGTTTTCTCTGAAGGAGCAGTATCGTACTTAGGCTGACTGCAGAGCTGGATATGAATTGCGTCAGCATGTCTTTGTGGGGCCAACTCAGCATCCTTTCTTTGCCTCTTGAATCTGACACTGTGCTGATGGGCATGGTGCCAGCCGTTAGCAAATTGGGCCCACAGTTCTTCTCCTTGCTCTCACTGAATCAGCAGCTGTTTGTATTATCAGTTAGGGAACTTCAGTCGCTGTTGTGGCTAGTCCTGGAGCGTTCATGAGTACTGGTGCAAAAGCATTTAAGAAACAAAGAAAAATAAGAAGGTTGGTCTCAGTGCTTTGTCCCTGAATGCATTAAGCATTTCGATAAGCACTGCTTTAACACCTTATTTGCAATAAAAGAAGGAAATGACATTGTAGTACAAAAATCCCCTGAACTTTAATCAGCCTAGTCGCAAGGGGGGGGGGGGGGGGGTGGGTTTTTGCCTCCATTTTGATTCAAGCTTTTCTATGCATTTGTTCGTGGGAAGTTTGAGACCTGTTTACTGGGTAATCTGATCAACATTGTGACTCACCATACACTTAAAAAAAAAAAAAAGAAAAACAAAATGAGACAGGGAGGTGGAGAAGAGCTTTCAGTGTTAATGTATTTATATTAGTTGTGAGTGAGGAAAGAAAATTTTCTTCCCCAAAATATCGGTTTGTTTTATATGTATAAGATAAAAATCTGCATGTGTACATGGATCTCCTTGGTGTATTTTACCTGGCGTCTCCCTGCCTCCAGGAGCCTGAGGAGCAGAAAACGCTCTGGGGCTTCCCACTGCATGCTGTGGTGCTGGCGCTGTCAGGCTGGCGGGTTAAGGGTTTGAAGTTTGCTCTGGAGGGCTGAGGGGTGCCTGCGGTTTGTGGTGTGCATCTACAGGGAGGAAGGGAAAGCAGAGAAGAGAAGGAGATACAACTGAGAAGAGAAGGAGATGCAATTGTGATTCTTCCTGGTCAAAAGTCCGTTACATGGCTGGACATGTGATAGAAGGAGAAATATATTTGCCAGAGCAGAATGTCCCTTCCTCGCCTGTGTTTTGATGTATCTACTGTGCTTTGTCTGCTTTCGCGTTCATAAAACATTATGCATTTGAAAATAGCAGCTTTCCAAATGCCATATGCTGAGAAATCCTAAGTACAATCTTAAAAATCATGAGTGGCTTAGGAAATTAATATTTTTTTAATAACACATATTGTATTCTTACAGTTTGCTTTCTACTTTTAGAGCTGGTATGTTCTCAATTTCAAGCTTTTCCCTGTGACTGTAAGAGCTGCATGCTTTCTTTTTGTTGGGTTTTTTGTTTGTTTTTTAATGAAATATGAGAGCCTCACAGAACTACAGGACTGGAGGAAACAGGCTTTAAAGACAAGTACTAACTATCCTGAGACCAGCGATAAAATAAGGAGAATTGGCTACTCTGAAAAATGGTCATGATTTCACACACAGCCTCTGCCCAGTTACATGCCTGATTTATGTGCAGCTACATCGGTTGTGCACACTAAAACCGGGGGAACTGCGTGACCAAATGGCTGATCAGTTATACTTGTGGGCAGTTATCAGTTTTCTCTGTGAACTCGTGGGATGTGCACGTGTTTTGCATAGGCAATTGCAAATTCTGTGCATCTGCACATTTGTCCCGTAATAGTTGGCCAAATATTTGTTCTTATCAGCTACTCTCGCTATATTGTCATATTCATTACTAGGCTGCTTTGGCACTTACATGTCATACACCTATCATTTGGAGGGAACCATAATGCAAACACATTATTAAAAAAAAAAGAGTTGGCATGTCCTATTTTTCAGCTCACGGTTACAGGTGTTCAAGAGGAGAAGTCAGTGGTTACCTATCAGCAGATCCTGTTCAACTATCTCCTCTTGAGTGCTCAGAAATAAAGGACACAAGATTTGCTACTGACTTTTTAGCCACTAGTGAAGTGGTTCTCAGAAATGTAAGCAGGTACCTTTGGTACATGCCCGGAATTCAACCAAAATATTTGGTTTTTAAATCAGGTATTTCCTGCCTGACTAACCTGAAACATTCCATAAAATTATAATGCTAGGTACTCTATCTATGACATAACAAACACCAATTTTTGTTTGCAACATCATATAACTATGTTTTTCTCTTCTAAGCCAAAAAGGAAAGCAACTTTAAAATCTTTCTGACTTAGGTAAACTTTAGAAGTTACAGAGAGCTGTACTGATGCATTGAAGGACAAAATTTGAACTTAAGTCCTTCAAAACCCCATATGGTAATTCTTAAGTTCCCTTTTTGCATATGTAACTAACAGATGCTGCAGTGTCTTCAGATTCCTTCCATACCTTCCAAAATACGCACAATATATGCAGCCATTGTAGGTCTGGAGATTATATCTGTCAAGACTGGCTGCACGTGCAAGAAACATGATGGTAAAATATGTGGCAAGTATGGGAACTGCATGAACAAGAAGTTCTGTGCTTGAACTCATCAAATGAGGCTGACACTGGCCTACTGAAGAGCTGATACATTCAGGAAACCACTTCTCTTGCCCCAAGAAAATCAGATGACGCCAGTATATCTTCTACCATCCAGTTTCTTTCTGCATTTTATCTGAACTACTTTTTATTTGAACGATCGGCTCTAAGTATCTGGTACAGTTACAGAGATAATAAAATAACCTTGAGGCCACTGAGCAGGTCAGTGTCTCCTTGGCATGCGTTTTAGTTGTGCATATTTTGGTATGACAGTATTGGTATCTTCTAGAGACAAAATATTCACAGATAAATAAGGAAAAAAACAGAGCTGATCTTTTTGATCTTTTTAGGAAGGTTGCGGTGGTAAGAAGGGGAATGGTATTATTGTTCTGAGCCCTTGAATCTTTCTGAATCTTCCCAGGGACATCCAGTTTCAGGATTTTGACCACATGATATGTCTTGGTCGCCAGTTTAATTAAGACTTTGTGCTGTGGCCCCACCCCAACTGTGATCAGAAGCATTTCTGTGTCAAATGTGATATTTGATTACACATTGAGTGAGTGTTTGAAGTCTTAATAGCAGTCTTTTCTACTTTGTTGGCTTTAACTGTTGAAATCATTTTTTATAAAGTACTTCTCTACATCCTATTGTTCCTCTTTGGATCTACCTGCTGTGTTCCTCTTGCTATGCAGGAGCAGAGGCATTGTCTGGTCTTGCAGCCTCTGAGCTACTTCACACGGTGTATGAATTCACAGCCTTTCCAACTTTTTGAGAGTTTCCAGAGGTGCAGCACTTATTCTTTTTTTTTTTTTCCCTTCCCCCCTGTATCTCTTACTCTCAGTGTGTGAGTACTGCAGAGTCTTTCATAATACACCCCTGCAGCCCTCAGCTAAGGTTTTGATCACAGGGACCAGACACACAGAGTGGGGATGTGTCCACACTGACTGAGGTTGTGTTAGAGCAGGGACTCAGACTGGTTTCCGTGGTGCCAGACCTTAGCTCTTTTTATCCCTTCGCAGAGCAAAATTTACATATCAGGCAATGCAGGGCACTATTGATCTCATTTCATTGTATCTGTTCATGACTACTAACAGGCTAGACAGATCCAGATTTCTTAAGACTAAATTAAACTCAATTTTCTGAGTCATAAAAACATGTTTGTTTCTTAGTTACTGTATGTGCTTCTCTGTTGACTTGAAATGTATTCTGTAATCCCATGCATATGTGATTTCTTTCTTGGTACTCCAGAGTGCACTCTATAGATAACACTTCCATGGTATTTTAAACTCCTATATCTTGACTGTTTTCAGAGAAATAAATATGATTTAACCTTCTTTAGAGCAAGGATAAACTTTGAAATGAAAACTAACATATGGTCTGCATGCTATTTTTATAACCTTATTTTATAATTTCTGAGCTGATTTTGAGAGATGATTATTATTTAACGAGTGAAACAGGCTGTCAGTGTGACTGCTGCGGTGCTTCTGTGAATAAGTCCTCAGCTTTCCCAAATTCAGTTGAAGGGAAGCCCTGCAGATGAGAGTATTGTAGGTCCGTGCTGTGGCCCATGGGCAGAGCTGCTTGGGGAAGACTTCACGCTAACCCCTGATGTGCCCACCTGTAGCAAGAGTCTGTTTGTCTGTCACTTTTCTAGCACTAAATTCACTCTCAGATTTTTTTTTTAAATATACTGGCTGTCAGACTACATTATATTTCTTCATGATCCGCTGCAATTTCTGTGTGTTTCCTTGAGGAGAGCCTCCATACCTTTCCTCCTTCCCTGGCTTCTCCTGTGCATGCTTTTTCTGGTTTTGCTATGTACCACAGATGTGAAATGCAGGAGATCCCCAAACGACAGCTACCTTCCCCTAGCTAAAAGATCCATGAAATCCACTCATATATCAACCCAATGGTGTTCTGGTAGGAATTCAGCTGCCTTCCTGGTATTCTGCTAAGTAGAAAGGGTAAAAATCCAGAAATAAAAAAATTGCAAAGGAACCTTCCACCTTGGAGAAGACAGCAGATACTGTGCAGCTATTGGCCTGGCTAATCTATTGGGGAAAGCAGGGATGGATAAATTTGGATGTGCCGTAAAGGCAGGTGAGGAATTCATTTGCACATTACTATGGAAATTTTTTCTCAAACAAATACTTAAAGTACAGATGTCTAAGTGTTGTGGCCCCTGCTGTTTCATCTTTTGTGTGATGTTGTCTCTATTCCCAGAAGACTCCAAGAGTACACCTCAACTTCACTTCTTCTGCATACAAATATTTGCCTGAAATGTATAGTACATTGTAAGGTCACTTACAACTATGCCTGGAAAAATCAGACAAAAAAACTGAGCAAGTTTTCACAATTGAAATTAAGTAGGTCAAGAATCCATCAAGCTTGTCTGGCTATGTGCTCTACAAGCTAATGAGATCTTGAGAGAAGAACCACATGTATGATGTTGCCAAGGTGAGCATACATCCTCATTACAAACCAATGAACAGGAGTAGCAGTCTCTGATTTTTGTTTTATCTTTACCCAAGAGTGCGCTCTAAAAATGCTTTACCCTGCCTACAAAACTTTCTGGAATGGGTAGAAGTGTTGTTACGAATGTAATTACCTGCTCTCTTGATTACAGAATGTATCCCTTCATCTTAATGGGTGGGATGACCAGACATATATACTTATGCAGTCAAGTTTCATTTGTAGCTTCAAATAGATAAGATGTATTAAGTGATTATAATATGCAGGATATGATGTTTATCCCGTAGCTCATTATACCATAGGTAAGTTAAGACCTCATTAAAACTTCGGTGTCAGGTCTAGTGCTGACTTGCACGTTGGATAAAATCATTTCCCATGGTATATAGGTTTTACGAATCATTAAGATATAAAACACTGTTACAAACACTGCCATGGAATAAGTGTTCTAGAAAAACAGTAATACATAGTCATAAGGATATATAATTATATGTATGTGTGGGTATATATATAATGTTTAGTCTAGACTTCAGTATAATTATGCACAATAAGATGTGACATCTGAGATTCATGCATGTTATAAATCTTTTTGAAAAGGAAAATGGTTAAGTCTGGGAAAACCTTAATTTTTTCCAGTGTTGCTCTCAGTGCCTTTTTATATCTGAATTCTGAAAAGAAGACAAGGCAAATAATTTATTCTTGAACCATTTTCTTTTTGTGTCCGTCTTCTCATGTGGTCCAAAGGCCACCAGTTTGCTCTCTAATGTGCAGATGAAATAAACTCTTTTGTTGTCCTCAATCAGAAGGCAGAGAGCTTGAGGCTGCGGAGTTGAAAGATGTGGCTGCATGGTCTGAAAATAGAGCTGAACAGTATGGTCTGTTATTTGTAGTATCACAATATCTTTTTTCTAATGGAAATTCTAGGCTTGCTTGGGCAGCCAGAACATAATATGGCAAGTACAGAAAAGATTAAAAAGTTATCTCTCAAATATTCACATTTGTAGCTGCTTTGGCTGGAAAATGAAGGGCCAGATTTCAAAACCTGGCCAGCTTCTTCAAGCTTGTAATTTGCAGGAGAATGTGAACAGAATTAATTGTGGGTGGAATTTAAGCTATTTATTTGTCTTAAGAGTTTAAATCAGGGGAAAGAAAACAGACATTTTAGTATTTAATATGTGTCCTTGATTCAGTTACAGAACTGAACCTGCAGGCTTGCAGAAGCTGGGAAGGCCTAGATAAGGCCAGGATGAAAATGTTGCTCAAAATAAAATCATTCAAGGTTAACAAATTGCAAGACATCTTAAACAATTTAGCCAGCATATTGCTTGCTCACAACCGTATTTTCTGCTTTGCTGGATTTAACTTGTTTTGACTAGTGTTGAAGCTTCAAACCGGTTGGGGACCACACAGCTTTATATAATTAAACATTAAACTGGTTAGTGGGGTTAAAACTGTTAAATATATCAAACTTGCAGGGCATTCATTGAATGGTATGTTTATTTCATTTGGCATGTTATTTTAACTATACCTAAGAAAACAGCAAATGCAAAACACCACGGGTAACAGAGAGACTGCAGAGAATAAGCAGAGGCCACGGGATGTTCAGGCGCTGGAAGTCTGCATCTCTGCAAACAAGGCGTGAGAGATTCAGATGCCATGTCAACTCGCAGATGCATTCAGCAGATTCTTCTGACAATAGTGCAGGAGAACGCAAGTGCTTTGTTGTGCATCCTACTAGAAATATTACATACTGCAGAGAAAAGAAAACAGAGAGGGTCGGTCAATATTTTTCTTGAATTTACTCCTAGTGGTGGAAGCTGTGCCTGGAGTACTCCATTTATGTTTGGAGCTCTGCACTATATCATTGTGCTGCTCTGTAAAGTAAATTTATTCCTGAAAAAAAAAATTGAAAAGGCTCTCCCTGTAGCATGTAGTGCTTCCAGGAAGGTCTGAGGAATTAATTGATTATTTGTTTTTTTAATTGGATGTGCAAACCATAGAATAAAATAATTGGTTTATTTCCAGGCTTTATTACACCTTTTATAGTTTTTTAATTATCAGATTTCAAAGTGAAATGCCACTTAGAGATGAAGAGTTTAAAGAAGTTTCATCCTAAAAAAAATAAAAAAATAAGTTTGGACTTGATAGAACTTCAGGAGTTTTTAGTTGTTTTTTCTCCCTGACAAAACATTTGCAAATCTTGGCCCTCATCTGTCAATAATTATGACCTGGAATGTCATTTTTTGGTCAGAAAATTCTTTGTATGAGAAATTTCATTAGCCTGACACCCACACCTGTAAAATGCTGATAAAAGCACTCCTGAGGTTTTTAACTGAAGAGCCCAAGTGCAGGAGGGTGTACTCCATTTCTCAGAGTGGTACAATATTGTTGTTTGAGTGCATCAAAAGCAATCAAACAAAGGGGAAATCTCTGCGTGCTTTGAGTGCCCTGTACTTCACAGAGTGACTTGGGTGGATATTTTATGGCTGACTGCTAGCAATGGAAAGCCAATGTAAGTAGAGCCGGACTACTGCTGAATTCCTTCCTGCAGCTCGGCTCTGCAAACAAGGATGAGCCAAGGAAGAGTAGAAGCCAATGCAAATATTCTGACATTAGTTCCTGGTGGTCTACTGTCACAGTGTATATCACTTCATTAAACATCTTTGTCATGTGATATATAATTTGGCTCCAATCGCTTGGGTTTGACTTAAAGAGTAGAGCCAGACCATAGACTCAATTTAGATTTTGTGCTTTCAAAGTTCTGGCTTCTCCTGTGTTCTAACAAAAACAATTTCTGTTGACTTTTTAAAAACTACACACATTTCAGGTGAGGTTTTCTTTGTGCCTTAAAAGTGGTTAGCTACCAAGTTAGCCACTGCTGGCCACTATTCATTTGTCTGGAAGGATGTTAGGAAACTAGAACTTGCAGGAAAGTAAGTATTGCCCAGAGAGATCATTTCCCTCTCCTCTTTCTACACATGAATAGACAGGGCTAAATTTCACTGCTTGTCTTTACATTTCTGCTTCCTGGTGTGTACAAAAAAGGTGAAAATTCTGTTGTTACACAGAGATAAAAGAGTCCTTTTCAGTGCAGGGAATATTTACCATTTGTTTATAAGGAGTAAAAATGTAGAATGACACATCAGGTGCAAAAGAATTGTTGGTCTTTTGCAAACTTCTGTATTCAATCCTATGGACATGAAATTTCAAGTATGAAAAAGTGATCTTTCCTAACAACCAGCCAGTACTTATTTTCAGGAGGGAGTTCTAAGCTGTGAGTATATACTTTTTTTTTTTCCCCAGGAAAACTGATATATACTTAGGACACTAAGTATGGCTACTAGTAATACACAGATGCTTCAAACTTTTAAATATATTTGGCTCCATTCAACAGATCAGTGTGGTTCAGCTCATTAGCATTTGAGCAAATTTGTTACACTTTTAAGGACTGTTTTCAGAATGGCCTAACGCGACAAATGCAGTGAATTCCAGATGCTAATGGCTCCATTTATCAAGTGAGAGCTTTTTAACATAATGCATAAACCTTTCGTACATGGTAGTTTTACTGTGCATTCAATTCCATTGCAATTCACTGCTTCAGGGAGAGGAAATGAAGAACTTAAGCAGTGTAAACACACAAGGAAAAGGCTCTTAGATCTGTATGGCTCCTGGAGATGAAGTACTTATTTCCACAAAATTTGGCTCCCACTGTAACAGAGTAGAATGAACTACTTTGGGAACTCTGGAGTTAATTTTCTGTCTAGGTATTTTAATGTTTCTCCTTTATGAAATATCTGAGCATCTTGTACCCTGTCAAAGCTTCTAAAAAAAATGAAGTTATCTTATATTTTGAGGAGCTACTTAGAGCTTAAATTGCTTTGGCAGGGGACATCTTGCTGTTTGCTGTTTGTTGGGTCATGCGACACAGCTAAGGTTATGTTAACTATACTCAGCTAATATTTTATTGCTATTTAGCCTATTTACTCTCTGTCATTACAGTGTAGCTATTTGTTTCCTCTTTCATTTCTGTGATGTTTGGAACAATACTAAAAGTTAGAAACCGACCATGCAAAGAATAACAAACATTATTTTGAGATTGATTATTAAATGAGAAACAGAGATATGGAAACAATCAAACAATTTAACATAGTCCGCACCTCCCAGCTTACATTACTATTTCTAATATCCAAAAATTTTCCAGTCTCCTTGACGTTTGAAAGTGATCCTTGTGAAACCAGCATGGTGTCTGCCTCTCTGCTGCAGCAATCAGCAATGACCATATTGCTCTCATTCTCTGGACCCAAGACTTTTCATCTTTCTGGACTCTTGTATCTTGTCAGACAAAACTGACACTTCAAAGTGTAATGACTGCACTCCAACAACAACAAAAAAAGTTGCATATTCCTTAAGGTCTCAGTTCTGGAAAGTAATTAAGTATAGAGCTAATTTTACATTTATCCACCTTATCGGTTGCAGGTAGCATCTGCAGTTTATACCAGCTCACAGTCTGACCAAAGGGCTGTAACCATTACCCATGATGCTGTGAGATTACGAGATCTTTTTCTTTTTCCTGCCTGTTTTATTCCAAATGCAGATGGCTTCAGGTTCCCATCTCCTATTATTTACAATGCAAGAATTTGGGGCCTTGGTGCTACAAATGTTCCTGCATGTTTAACTACAAGCATATGAGTACTCCCAAATGAAGGCCCTGGAACTCTTCACGTCTTAAGCACATGGACTCCAATCATGGAAATTCCTGTGCATATGCTTTTCTTTACCCCCTTGAGCAGTCTCATTAATTTCAGCGGGACTACTCACAGTAGTAAAGTTAAAACACGTACATAAGTATTTGCAGGTTCAGGTCCATAGCGACATTTTTTGTCCTCCAGTGTTATTTTATCCCCAAGCCTGTTCATTGTCAAAAAATGAATCTCTGAGTAATTAGGCCTCACAACTCCCTCAAACCCTGTCCTGGAACTTATTTTATATTCTGTTCTCTGGCAAGGCCTATGGACAGCAGCAAGGCTGTCCTAAATCAAATAACCTTAAGAATCTGACATGAACTGACAAGAGCTGAGCTAAACTTTAAGCCCAGCTGAAGTGAATAGTTCTCTCTGCTATAGTCTAGTTTTAGTAGCACTCCTTGCAGTTGCTCTCTACTTAATCTGTTTGGTTTTTTTTAATGATAGAAAATAAGCTGGATGGGAATTATGAATGAGAGATAATTTAATGCCAAAATGCTAGAATTTGTGTACTTAAGTGACCTGGAAGAGAAGCCTTCATTGCAGTTTTTAGCTACTTGTGTTTTGTAAAATTCTACTCCAAATGGGCACTTGAGGTTTGAAGTAGGACAATGAAGTAGTTTCACAACTTCGGTACAAAAACTGTCTGTGTTATTGGAAGTTGCACTGTGTAGGTGTGAGGAGCAGAGAAACTCACAGTCCTGGATGAATGACTGGGAAATCCTCTGCCAGCCCCATGTCAGGTCCCTGGGCAATCACCTCTCCACCAGGGAAGTGCAGAGGCTGCTCTTGGTAAGGCATCATCCCCCAAAACCTGCACACCGCCATCATGTCCTTACAAAAGCAGCTGCACCGTGGTAAAGGCAAATATGGTAACAGCAAAAGGGGCAGAGCAGCCTGATGTGCTCAGCTGAAAGGCAGGAAATCCTGTGCTGTTCCTGGCTTATCCATTGCCTGCTCAAGGCCTTGGGCAAGAGAGTTGGCTTCTCCAGCATCATCTATAACTTGGAACAATGCACCTGAAAACCAGCACTACTTTACAGCACTTAATTGCTGTTGAAGAAGTGTTGGACTCTGCTTTGTGAAGATATGTTCCCTATGTATTGTTTGTATAGGAAATTGTGAAAAAAGCAGATGAAGACAACAGTTGTAACTTCTTATGTAAACACACAGATCAGATGTTTTAACAGGTTATATCCATCAAATGCACTGCAGCTCTGTTCCTAAATTCTGTCCAGAATTGCAAGTGCAAATAAAAAATAATTTCTCTTGCAAGGACATCAACACATAAAGCAGCTTTACATGGATGTGAAATTGCGGTGGCTGTGCATTCAAAGGCATGCCTAACTGGCTTAAAAATCAGACTCAAACAATCCCATAACTCCATAATCCCCAAATATAAACAACTGACATGGATTTTACGTTCCAGTGTATTAGAAGTGGGAAGCATCAGTTGTTTTAAATGGAAACACAGCAAATTACTGTATCTGAAACTCTGTCACTTGCTCCAAGCAGAGCTCAAACAAATTATGGCTTATCGGAATGATTTCAGATAAAATTTGGGATAGGATTAGCTGTGATGTTCTTTGTTCTCTAAACTTTAGAGCACTTAAGGAGAGGAGCTGGCAATATGGACAGTGTTTTATGATAAAAAAATGTAATAACAGCTTTAGAGGAGGAAAGACAGCTGCACATAAGCAAAGTTAGAATAAACTTGGGATTTCTGGAAATTTTATTAGTGAATATAGAGCCTTCTTGACCATGTCTAGATAAACACATGGGTGTTTTCTAAGGAAGAGGGAAATCCAGTTCCCTCTGCTATGTACAGAAAATAAGAAAAATCTAAAACTTTGGTTTTTTCTACATGAGAAAGGATGATTGCTCCTATTTTCAGAAAGAATTTTTTCGAATTTCTAGTTATATTTTTCCCTCACCAATAAAACTGATTATCATCTTCCCTGACCAAAACATATATTTTCAAGTACTGCATTTTTGGAAGTTATTTACCAAGAGTTCTTCAATGTTTTTAAAATATCTGCACTGAGATTCCCATTTTGGATTACATTAAATTTGAAATCTTCATATTTGCCATATTTTCAACTCCTAAAAGCAAGGGAGGAAGGAAAAGCAACCAACCAACCAACCAAAAAATAAGTGTTTATTTTAAAAGGCCATAATTTGTTCATAGCTATAAATAAATGAAACTTCATTAAATTCAGGGGAGCTAGACCCACTTAAATTAGCAGAAATAGGGTCCTTTTTTCTCTTTTCAATAATTTTTAAATGTTATTTTTAACAATTCTAGGGGGAGGAGGAAAGTAGGGTGGAAAACAGTTACAGCCATTTTATCACATTTTACTCCTAACAATGCAGTACAAATGAAAAGAAACTATAATGCTCTGTAGAATAATACATTAATCACCATCAATCGTCATTCAGTGCAGTATGTTCTTTCCGCACCATGCAAAATATGAGCAGATACCCTCATGAGAAGGAGAAATGTCTTATCTAATCGTTCACCTAGCCTGGAATACATAATGGCTTGCAGTAGGGGTGTGTGTTATTTGTCATCTCATGTATGGGGCAAAAATCACGTGATAGGTTTCTTTTGAACTATGAGAGATTTAGGAAAGGTTTCAGCCCTCAAGGGGTGTGAATTAAAGGGCTTAGAGGCCCCTCTACCCAGAATATTTTTACTCAGTGACAGATTCGTTGTTTTTCCTTGAGAAAAATAAATAATTTCACTGGCAAAAGGAAACCTTTCCTAAGTTATTTTTCATGAGGAACTAACTAGCTAAACTTGGTGCGTTGTGCCTCATCATTGAAAGATTTCTTCTCCAGCCACATTTAACCATGTAGCAGCCCAGCTGTCGTCTGGCCTGGCTCCCTCAAACTGCCCAAGGGCCTGATCCTGCAACGTGGACATGCCTTGGACAGGGGCTCAGCACCTTTCACCAGCTGGAGCCAGTGAACTACCAGGCTATTGAGGTAGTAGATGGGATCTGAAGGGGTTTGGTATGGAAAACTTGTCCTGGTGGGAAGGTACATCAAGAGAGCTTCAGTTCCTTTTTCTCCTGGGCTGAGCGGGGTCCCAGTGATATCACTGCTCTGGTGGGGCAAGGCACCTGTCTGCAAGGGAGACTCTGGTTCAGTACCTCAGCAGTGGAGACACTGGCAGCAGCTCCTGTGATACACTTTGGTGGTTTTAATCTAGGTATTTTCCATTATTTGCACTGAGAAGTTGATGTTTCCTGGAGAAATTTTTGAAAAATATTTTTACAGTCTCCTCTGATGAGCCTTTTAGGATTGTTACACACAATGTGACTTTGACACACGCCATGGCTTTCTGCATAGCTTAATGAAATTACTATTTCACAGCCTTTCCTCTTTTTTCATGAAGTCTAGAAGCTACAGTTCAATTCCAGTATTTTCCTTCTCTATTAGGCTTCTCCAGTAACTCAGCCTTCATAAACCAGGATAGGAAAGTAGTCCAAAATTATCCTAAATATACTAATGCAATCAAGCCTCAAACTCAAAATTGAGTTTTTGTACTCTATGATCTCCAGCAATTCCCCTTCCCCAGCTTTTTCACTTGCTCATAAGTCCCATAATTACTCCTAACAACGTAAAATTATTGCAGTTGGGAGCCAGTGCTAGAAGTATTAACAGAAGGATGGTCAGGAGGTTTCCTAGAGATGTAACACACAGAGGAATAAAATTAGAAGGCAGACTCCAAATTACTTGGATACTTGTGAAAATTTCAAGCAAAAATTCTTGATGAAGCTTCCCCCCTAATATTTCTTTCCCATGTCCCTCCCGTTCTCTCTTTTTCTTATGCAATATATATGCATATATATTTCTACTCTAGTCCTTGCGTCTGTCTCATAAATATATCTCATAAGTGCATGCATGCTTAGATATGAAAATACACTTTGTACAACGCTATAATGTTTGTACTGTTTCCAATCTTCTGTATCTCTGAAAAATAAGTAGGTGCTATACTTATGTCATTTATTGCTATTTGTTTCTTTATGTTGGTTCCTCTTAAAGTGCTCTTCTCATAGCATAGCTCCAGGGCATCCTTGCATACAGTTATGATACATAAAAAAAACTGAAAAGCACAATTTAAGCTGCAGCACCTCATCTGCTCTCCCTGTTTATCTGTGTTTTTCCCTCTGCCGAATGTCATATTCGTTTCATTTGGCAATATAATATGATACACTATAAAGAAATATAGCACAATGAAGGGTGAGTCATTCTGGCTAAAAGGTTATGGCCAGTTCCTGCATTTCCTCCTCCAAAAAAACCTATGGGTTTGAATAAGAGCATTTCCCAAGCTGGGAACCTCAAGACTCAATCCTAAATAATGTATGCTGACATGGGCTAGCTTTTTTGGCTAGAGGTGCTTCAGTTTGGAAATTCATTGCCATTTCTCTTTTCTTTGTGCCAGTCTTGAATTTCTTCCTTATTCTTTGTTCTTGGAGGATCAGGTTTGCTCACACTGGAAAGACCCATATCGTTTACCTAATCCTTATCTGTAAAATAGTTACAAGGAAATTTCGGAGGGATCTCAGCCTATGCCTTCCAAAGTCCGAGTCAGTGAACTGAACAGGGTTTTTGTGGTATCATGAAGTACTTTAAAACCTGTCATGTGTAAATCAGCAAAGCTTCCCGTGGCTTCAGTGAAGGCTGTGTCTGAGTCGGAGTTTGCAGCCCAAACAGGCTTAATATTTGAATACCTCTTGTTTTGTTTTCAGCTGTGTTGTGTGCAGAGGTCTCCAAGCAAGGAAATTTTAGGGCTGAAAATGCCAAAATGCCAGACTAGACATCCAAACTAGCCAGCAGAGAGAGACTCTAAGCTCTCTGGCCAGCTCAAGCCCCTCTCTGCTTGGAGCTCCCATACAGGTACCCCTACTTAGAGCAGAGCATGGTCGGGCTCTGCTATCCTGCCAATGGTTAGAGCTCCTCTCTGCAGCGTGGAAGTGTCCTCTGCCAAACTGGATTTGAAGCCAGTTCTGCCACCTCCCAGGAAAGCACACTAACCACCAAACTGTTCCTGTTTTGCATAGAATGATATTAAAGAGGGGATGAGAGGAGATAGACAGATTAAGTCTGCTGACTGAGGTCCTGAAGCATAATGTGGGAGAGTCACCTTCCAGTTTTTCTTCTAATTAATATTCAAATATGTAGACAAAGTGGAACAGTTTCAGTGGGAAAGACTGGAGGATACCCACCTCGACAGGAAGGGCAGCATCTGGGGGCTTTGCTGTGAGATGGGAGTTAAAATTCCCACTTTAAATCGGGACATGGAGTCTCAGAACTTTTTGTTTTCTTTTTCCATAGAATTGAGTCTCCTACACAGAAGGCAACTACAATGTCCTAACTCGTGAGGTCCTGCCAAAGGTGGTGGCAGTCCTTCATCCATGAGATCATCTCAGAACACCACTGTTGAATCAGGCATTTAGCATTTACCTTGTGGATCTTGTTGCAATGTGAACCAAAATCATAATAGAGGCACAAAACAGCAAAAATTCTGGTATTTAGCATTAATAAAATGTTTCCACTAATAAAGTGGAAACTTAGACATCTGAGGAATCTAGGCTCTTCCAGACTAGCTGAATGAGGTTTTTGAGCACCTCATTTCAGAATTAGTGACTCCTAAAGTCTCAGTTAGATGAGCGTCACTTCATGACCCCAAGCTTTACAGATTTTACCTTGTTTGGTCTTTTAAAATTCTTTCTGTGGCTGCTCTCCAGTGATTTTTTTCTGTTCCTTTTGCTGCATCAGTCATACATCAGCTTATGGCTACTCCCCAGTGACTTGCAGAGAACAATAACATAGGTGAGAAAATATACCCACTCATATATTTTGATTGTTTGACTTTCCCCTGTATCTCTCTGGAATATACCTCTTCCTGTGTGCTTATTTACATATTAATATCCAAGTACTTGCAGACCCACGTATTTAGCAGGACACAGAAACTGGGGAATAATCTGTAGATCCTAGAAGTATATCATTTTGATTTACAGTCTAACATTTAAATGTTTTGAGGTCAGACCTCTGAGCGAAAATAATTCACAACTGGATATACAGCTTCCACAGGCTGTACATTTATTGCCAACAAGTACAACACAGATTGTTTTTTACGTGCCTGCTTTTTATTGCTTTAGATGCTGTTGCAGGATAGTTCACATAAACATTTATATAGGGTTTAGAAAACAGTTGTTAGCGAGGAGGAAGCTTTTTCTGTTTACACAGCCTCTGAACAAAGCCACCACGCGGAGCTTCCTGTAATTGACATGTGGGCGGGTTTTTTTCAAGTCACTGACTGGAAGAAGTGAGTGTCTGAGATTTATTCCTGACAGGACTTAAATTACCGGTAGCCTGACACATTTGTGAACAATTACTAGACACTGAGGTGTTTAAAGTAATGGGTACTGTTTGCTCGAGGGATGGGGAAGTTTCAAAACCATTAAAACAAAACAATTTTCAATTTGATTAGTAAAAAGCAAATGCATGCATTTATTTTTTCAAAAAGGCACATGTATATTTGACTTCTTAAGTATTTTTTCTCCCCATGCACATGCTTAAAAAATTCCTTGAATTTCTTAAAAGTAAGTTACCATACTTTTGTACAAGCATCGGTTAGGTGAGCTTACAGTCAGCTCTGAACATGACACCTATGAGCTTGCAGTCCCCCCCAACAGGGAATCCAGTAGTGACACCTCGATTAGAAAAGGATCTTATTGTTAAGTTGTCCAAAATAATAGTAATATCCACTTTTTTGTCCTCCTTTTATTTTTAAATTTGAAAGAAGAAAAGTGAAGGGCCCTAAAATTTACTTCTTTCTCCATTTGACCACTAAGCACTGCAAACATTTATGGAAAGTAAACTCTGCTTAGTTCCCTCATTAATCTGCACTACATTTATTCATTTATTTGTAACTATTCCAGGTAAAAGTTATCTTTATTTCCAACATTTGCATTCAGTGTTCATATGCAGTGACTCCTTCCATTCCTCATTACAGAACCTGGGTCTAGGAAATGCACTTCATCCCAACATCTCAGCTTTCTAGTAGCCATTTGCAAGGCTCCTGTCACAAGAGGAATACAATATCACCCTGGATTCTTAAAGGATTTTAGGAAGCATCCTACGTACACACTGAACTGCATGTACACACTTTTATCCATTTTCCCTCATTAATCATGATCTGTTGTACGGGTGCTGCCTCTGCAACTCATGTTATTCTGATGTTCTATGATGAAAGTGAATAAAAATATTAAAACTATATATGTCTACTAATAGTCAAAATAAAAGATTTAGATGGTGAACGTAAATCAGTATCGTAGAGAAGGCTGGGAAGCCTCCTTCACTGCTGGTCTAGTCACTAGAAGCCAGATTGTTCTTCCTGGCTGAGTCAATAAAAATGTTTATACATGTCTTCAGTGCAACATGGCCGCATCGAGCTGCAAGAAGTGTTTGTAGTAGTGGTAGGTTAGGATGCGAAGCTGAGAGCATTGCTTGCACTACTGTTGATCCAAGCACTCAGATATGCCAAGTCAGGTTGCCCAGAATCATGACACTGATTTAAACATGTTAAGCTTTCACCAAAATAAATTTAAATTTCATCCTGTTTTTTAGTTATTCCTCCAACCACAAGGATAAGATGCTACTTGAAGGAAACCAAAAGGCAAAATGCTGATGTAATCACTTTGTCTTACCACTGTTTTATTGGGACCCTTACAATGTAAATGTGGCAGTTTTTCCCATGGTCAGTTTACTACTTCACAAAATAAGGCTTTCCCTTATATTTATTTAATATTCTTCAGGAATGAAGACGTATCTGTGTGTTTTGTTAACCTTCCTGGAAGTGCAGACTTCCAGATTTCAGCAAGCTCAGGTATTATCAGAGCAGCTCAATTTGTTGCAGAAAGCCTGGGCTCTCATTGCTGAGTGAGAATTCCCGTACCTCAAGTAGATTGTTCCTGAGTGCTGTTAGAAAATCCCTTTCTTGCCACAGGTTCTTCTTTGCAAAAACTTAGGAGTTGATGTGGGAACTGGGAACTACCTGGGGTTTTTTGGCTTTGCCATAGTATTGGGAAAATATGAAGACAGACAGTAGATATGGCTTTAGCCTTTTTAAATCACTGCCCATCCACTGCTTGCTGTAACACAGGTGTAATCAAGGTAGGGTACATGGAAGATGCATTAATTGCTTGAATTTGTTTCCTCCCCCCTCCTGAGACAGAAGTCAAAGGCTCCCGCTCTTACATGGTGTCTCCAGGAAAAGGTCAGCATTCAGACTCTAGCGGCAAGTGTTCCAAAATTTTCTTTCAATGCACAATAGCAATAAATACTTGTATTTCACATTCATGGAAAATAAAGACACTCTGTGTCTTTTTTATGTAATTTCCAAAGTAATTTGCATTGCCTTCCTTATGGCGACAGCTCCTGAAAATCCAACCCATGAGACCAGTGTAGGACTCTCTCCACTGCGTCAGTCAGCTAAGCTGCTGTCTGCTCTTCGTTTAAACCTATGTAGAAGATTCTATAAACCCTATAAAGAGGGAGTTTTTATTCCCTAGTTCTTGTTTTCTGTGTCAGTTCTTGATGCATTGAGTAGTAAAACAATTTGTAGCATGCTGCTAGCACAAAACAATGAAAAATAATACCAAAAATAAAACATGAAACTGCAATGAATGCATCTATTTTTACACATTGTCTTCTGTCTCAAGGAAATTTCAGAAGCTTCAGCAAAAGAACCCAAAACACTTTCAGGGTATCAAATCACCATAGGGATGGCTTTCTCTTGGTTTTGCAAATTTTATTCTTATTCTTGAGTATTTGGGGAAAGGAGAGAAAAGAACTGCAGATGTTCCAAACTTTCTATGGTCTTTTACAATTATTCAGGGTGGTGCCTCTTCTGTAGACTAACTATATGCAGTTTTGTTCGCATATTCATAAATTTTTCTCGTTTGTGAAAGTCACTGAATAAAGCATGTGAATTGTTTTACCCAGTAGGTGATGGAGCAATAATGAAGCATTGTGATTAAGTAGTGTTGGAACATCTTATCTTCCTCACTGAGTGGGAGGCACCATTAGTAGTAAAAGTAATTACCTGTGTCGAACGTGCTGATTGCACCGAGTATCTACTCCATGACACAAAGAATGTCTTCTCAACTTTAGGGACTTTAAGAGATCTCCATTTGCTGCTAATTTCACATTTTAAGCAATAGCACATAATTCCTTTTGATTTTTCTTTGGTGTCAAAATTACAAATAAACTTTGCAAGAGCTTTTTCTCCTCATCAAAATTCCGTCCTTGTCATTGGTAGCTACGAAACGAGGATGATCAAAATATCACACGAAAGAACTGGAACTGTAAAAGCAGGGTACATTCCCAGCCTGGCATCTGGACTTGCTCGCAGCTTGGGGGGGTGTCCTGCAGAACAAGACCATGGTGCCCTGACCCACCCACAGTAGCGTTACGGTAGAGAAGTGATGCAGATAGTGATTCAGAAACAGGACATCGACATGGAGCGTTGAGAAAAGGTCTCAGGTTACAAAAAACTCCTTTAATGGGGAAAATGTGGGAGACTGTTGCCACTGATGGCATCAGCTGCTCACAGGGTTATTCTCACAGAAGCCAATCTGTAGTATAATACACTCTGTCCTAAGGTCTGCATTTCATAAGCATTCATCCATCTGCCCAACAGTTTCCAGTAACTCAGGGAATAAAATATTATGATATGATGGAAATAAGCAGTTCTTTCTATCATAGAAAAATGAGTTTACTTTTTATTTCATCTCTAGGTTATACCTCTGGTAGTTTTTGTATCTCATATAGCTGTGAAATTGAACCTCACTGCTCATCTCTATACTTTTAAACACTTTTAGCTACTTTGAAAAACTTACTAAAAGTCTTGGTATCCAAAGGGGTCTGTGACTTTTAGGAGAAAAAAGAAAACTAAGAGCATTTATAGTTCGTTTTAGGTCTGATTCAAAGCCTGTTGGAATCACAACAAAGAGATTCTCACTTATTTTTAAGATTACTATCTGGGGTTTTAACATAATGTCTAACATAAATGCAATGCTGCTAGACTCCTGAAAGGTACCTGAGCACATTTGTAATATTATAAGGGTTAGATGACTGTGACAGGCAGAGTCAGTTAAGATAATTGACAGCAGAGGAAAAGCCTTGTGAAAGGGCTGTGTTTTCTCTGTTCTCTGTATTACTTTATATAGGCATTTCCTCTGGTTATTTTGGAAGGATATGAGGTCATAGTGATTGGAGACAGGCAGAGACTTTAATGAAGGTGACAAACTGTCATTGCATTGATTGCTTATTTCTCCATCATGCACAATCTCTTCCACCTATAAAACGGTAACATTTCTTTAAGGAGTGCTATGGTTTTAGTCAACAGCCTTAGCTTCAGAATTTTTTCAGAAGTTTTTGCCAATTTTTCTCCTACAAATACAGTTTCTAAATAGTGTTTCTAATGTTTTTTAAGTCTCCTGAGGGAACTGGTTTTTAAAATCTCTTTCTGAATTACACTACCTGCTTTTTCTTAAGTATTTTCTTTTTTTCTTGTAATTGTTGGTTAATCTTTGATACATTTTACTCATGTAATGTATCAATAAGGTCTTGAGTAAACTATCTGTGACCATGACTGACAGCTTAAGGAGTAAGTTTAAGAATGTAGAAATACTAAATGGCTGGAGCCACAACAGTGGAAATACATTTTAAATGCTGAGACAAAAAATTAACTGATGATTTTCGTGCCTAAGGTAAGCCCAGATAATGATTGGCACCATGTGAAATTTGGCATTTTTTCTTTGCAGAATTGAATGCAACATTTGTCTTTGGGTATTAGTTTCCATGGGCTTGGTTTAGCTTGATTAAAAATAAATGAAAAGTCAAAAATAATATAATTCCAAATGAGCAAGATCCATCCAGTTTTGTGCAGAGCTATACCACTGCCTCTTTTGTGTGATTCTAGTTTGCAGACATAAGGTTGGCTTCAAATTGGGCCTGAGCTGGTTTTATTCTTAGTGGTGTTGAGTTAAGCAAAATATCTGGAAAATATTTCAGGAAAGCAGCCTGAAATTTAACTGAGACCAGAATCAGGCACATTTTGCATTGCAGATTATATTGTTGTAATTGTGAACAGCAATTTAATGATTTAAAAGATATATTGTGAATATCTGTTGTTCATTGCTGGTGTTTACAAGGACTAACTGCCTTCAAGGGCACCAGACAGATGATTCCCATCCCTTAGTGTAGCATGAAAACAGTGAACAGTGAATTTTACTCATAGTAAGACTCTAAGTAGCACAGTTTAGCATTCTTTTTCTGAATCCTAAAATTCAGCGATGTTCCTCTTCTGCATGATTCCTTTCCATATCAGCCAGGGATACGTTTGACAGTCCAGTATGCATTCTTACGCTATAAAGCGTGATAATATTAAAATACCAAATTAGCTGTGCTCCTTAAAGTAAGATTCCAGAATATTTGTGTCTCCAGCTACTAACTGTACATGAGAACACCTTTATCTCGTAATCAGGTAGTGGATAAATCATTATCAGTCGCAAACTTTTATATTGTGCTGGGATCCCATTGTGGTACAAATAGCACAATCATTGCAAAAGGCAATTTGCTGATCTGGCTTTCTGATTAATCCAGTAAATCACAGATGTGCATTGTACAAAATAAAATTTTAGCCTTACTGAAATGTGTTCCATAATTTGTATTCAGAAAAATACGTAACGTTTTCACAAATATGCTTGCAGATCCTAGATTTAAATTTTCTTTTAAAATAATCTAAACTCCTGATTGTGAAATTTAACTACAGTAGAAGGTAACGAAATATGTGCCCTACATGTATCAAACCCAAAATATACTGGTAGAGATTGATGGTCCGTGCAGATATTACGCATGTTAGGATCATGCACACAAGTTATTGGCCAAGTTTGGTCAAGAATTGTTTGGGCCAAAGGGATCCAGAATCTGAGCATCATCCTGGAGCGCTGCAGACAGGCATGGGCCTCGTTTGCACCAACAGAAACATTGCAGTTCTTGTTTTAGGAATAGAGTCCAAATTTTGAATCTTGATTCATATCCATTGCTTAGACACAGAGAAATGTAACTCCAAGCAAAAACTTACACAGGAGGGAGAGAAAAATGAAATGTGATGTTTTGGTCCAAGTGAGTTTGTTTAAGAAAGAAAAATTGAAAAAGCATTTTTGGCAGTTAAAGTGTTATGTGGGTTTACAGTCCTTTCTGGAATATGCAAGTATGTCACAATCAATATTGTTCTTGATAAAACTGAACCACAGACAACCTTTTTAAAAAAGAAGCAGACCCTGATCCCTGGACCAAGTAATGAAATTTACAAAGGAAAATTCATAATATACGATGGAAAAAAGATGCATACACCTGACGTTAGTTAGCGGGGAGAATATTGGACAGGAATTGTTAGCATGATGGAAAATCAAATTACTTTAAACAGTATTTGAATATGAAGGGAACATAAACGTGATTAGGGAAATCATTTCAGATATTATTTTAATTCTTTCTAAGTCACGAAAGCCCTCCCAAAAATCCCTAGAACCAACCGGCCACAAACTGCTACATCTACAAGAAGATGCTGTGGTCAAGGGAGTAGCACGCAGATGATCTCCTCCTAACTCCTGGCTTTTCCATGGCTCTCAGACCTCACCCAAGGGCAGCCTCCAAGGCTTTATTCATGCTAAGAAGTATCTCTTGAGTAATCCAGCTGAATCTGGTTGCAGCTTAATGTACATTTCCACATGACCAGTGGCCTCTTGATCAGATGAATGTGCTTTCCATACAATGAACTAAGGGTATTTCCACCTTCAATGCCTTCCTTTGTAAACTGTTGGGGACAGAAGCTATGAAGTAGTGTTTCTGGAACATTTGGAGGGTAGGGAAGGAGGAGAGGCGGCCAACTGAGTTTCACAGCTTTGTTCAAAGATTAGATGATTTCTGGTATCTTCAAGTTTAGTTTCTAACGTTCCCCCAGTAGCATTCTGACAGAGAAGAGCTCTGCCAGGCAAGGGGGAACTCTTACCTGCAGACTCTCAGAGGTATTTGGGCACTGACTGCTGTGAGAATTAAGCACTTAAACAGGGACAGGACCTAGAGCCGCCAAAAGCCACAGAAGCTGCCTGTTGTCAACAAGGTCTCCTCTAGTCCAAACCTTCCCGTTCCTGCTG
>NW_010199419.1:53067-61312 GCF_000695765.1 Mesitornis unicolor
TTTCAGAGGAGCTGCCCCTGTTAGTCCAGTCACTGCAGAGAGGATGGACCCATGAAAGCATTGGGGTTTTTAGGGAGAAAGGGGAGAACTACCTGGGCAGAACTGCGGCCAGCTTGCTGAAGTTAGCACCCCATCTCTTACATGTTGTTAATATGGAGATCAGAGTCAATAAAACACATGGAGGCAAAATGTATGATTCCAATTTACATTAAGGAACTTAAAAGTTGTGAAATATGTGAAGAACAAACTGTTGTGAGAAAATAAGTGCCAGCCTTCCTGCAAATTTGATATCTGATTCTGCAAGCATGGGAAGTCTTCAGCACTGTTCCTGACTTGGCTGCCAGTTTATGTGGGAGGGGAAACAGCCATTTTGCTCTAGGGAAATCGTTTTTAAAAGTTCCATGATGAGAAGGGTTGGGGTTTTTTTGTTTGTTTGTTTGTTTTTGTTTTGCTGCATGAAATGAGTTCTGCAGTTTAAAATAATGGCCCAAAGGCTGAATTCTGACTCCATCGGCTTCAGCTGAAAAGTTACACGCGTGCTTCTGTGTTGAGATTTTGGCAAGTTAGCTTAGTCTGTGTATAGATATGTATACACACACATACACATTGTCTGTGTGTGTGTATAAATACACACAAATTTAAGCTTTCATCTGGACTGCATTTTTGAAGAAAGTGTGTTTCAGACAATGCATTGTTCCAGTTTTATGGATTGCAAAGATAAAGCACAAAACCCTCAAATTATAATGGAGAAACACCAACCTTCCAGGCCCTATCCCAGCCCCTGCCTCTCCTGACATGTCATCTTTGTTTCTTAAACAGGGGGGCAGATTTTGTAAAAAACAACTGGTTATAGAGCATTTGCCATGTAGGAGGCTCAGGAGTGAGTGGATCTCAGGCAGGGTGAACCAACATTTAGGGAACCAAATTAAGTGGGAAGTTTTTCAGATGTGCTTTAATGGGGTCCACCTCCTTGGAACAGGAGGAGTTTGGGAGTTTCTTCTGAAAATCTGCTTTTTTCGCGTAGGTGGTGGATTGGAAGCTGAAGCTTTGAAAATCTGCCCTTGGAGGCCTATTTTTAAAATATGGTTTCTGCTTTTTCAGACACAATTTTGTGATCCCAGCTAATTAGCAGAACAGCCATGTGGTTAGACATCTGAGTGTTAGTCTTATTGCTTGTAACAATGACCATGTTAGAAAATCTGGTCCGATGTGGTTTTGTTGTTATTTTGGTTTTTTGCTTTCAGAATAGACTGGAATCCAGTTTTCAGGCTGTGCTGGACTACATTTCTGATCTTGTAACAAATAAAGTTGCTATTCAGTAAGACTGTTGCTGATGGACTCAAATAAAATTTCAATTGAAATGACATCTTTTATTTTCAAATGTCAGTCTCTCCCTTCTGCATTCTACATGTGCTTTCAGACCACTGGTATGGGAGAACTGCTGCATGACTTCTTCGATGTACCATTCAGTCATCCAGTACAGAAAAGCTTGAAGTACCAATTGAAATTAGAATCTAGGTTTCAAAAGCAGTGTTAGTCAACTCTCCAGATGGAAAGCTTACTTGCGGTTGAGTATATCATGCTAATAATATTTTAGATTTATATTACAAAATTACTTTAAGAGACCCCAAGTAGGATAGTGAAATTAAATATGTTATGAGAAATTGTGTCCTCAGTTGACCTCTTTGGGTCAGGAAAAGACTAATCAAGGGCAAAATTGATTCTGTTTTACAGAATTTGGCTAGCAATTAGCAGGAGAGTTTACTCCACCTAACTAGCTGATATTGCATCAAGTACTGTGCGGCTTGATTGCCAAACATCAATACAGCTGATACATGTGTGTAGGTTTCCTGGTGGTTATTCAGAGAATTAGAGCGAACGCCACATTCAGGAAAGAGAATACAGGCATAAAATCTCTCAAAATGTAGCTGCAAAACTTGCATGCCAAAATTTATAAGGAAATACTAAAGCTTTGCTGTGGTGCTGGTTTCTCTCTGAAAGCCACTGATTGTGTGCATAGAGAAACTATGGGCTGTTCATTTTTTTATACTTAGCTCCTACTAACTGCTGATGATCTCCCAGGATATTAGAGCCTGAACCTGTTTATGTCACAGCCTGCCTGTCCCCCAGGTACATCCGTAAAAACAAACCGTAACCCAAGAGGTTTGTATCAGGATTACAGAAAAAGTTAATAACATTCACTAGTAGGAGGTAGGTCTTCTATTTCAACAGCTGCTTTTATATTACCACGTTATTATTTCTATACCACACCCTTGCTAAAAATGTCAAGAGCAGTTCCTCTGTACCATCACTGTGCTGCAATTTCCTCTCTATCGTAGTTATTGCTTGTGATATAACAGCATTCAGTCGGGATTAAGACCTCATTGTGCTAGGCACAGTATAAATACATAACAAGATACAGTCTCTGTCACGAAGAGTTTACAGATTGTCACCAGCCCTGAACAGGAGCAGATTCCTCACTCGAGTCAAAGGCACTCTGTGTGGGCATAGCAGCCTGTCTTCATTTTAAATAATGCAGGATAGTGAGAAGCAGAAAGAGTCACCGATGACTGAAGACATGAAACAGCAATGGGCAGATGTGTCGTGGTTTTAAGAGCCGATCCAGCCATTACTGTTAATAAAATACCTGGTGATTTCAGTGGAGGAGAAGCCTAAACTGAGTAACCCTGTGTGCAGGTGGCTGATATCAGGATGTTTAAATGAATGCAGTACAACACATGAGAGCTCGACAAGTCCTGATGTTGGCTCCTTTTGGGCGGCAATTCCTCCTGGAAATCCCTGTCAGATGGGCTTGGGGAGGTTAGGAAGGATTATGTGAATGTGTCTGTGGGGAGGATGGAGAAGGGAAAGAAATCCTTGTGGTGGCTGGTGGGATAGGGATGTGGAGGCTACTGTTACTGCTTATTTCTATTTGAGGTAATTTCTTTTTAGGTTATTGCTAATATCCTGTTTAGTGGGCAGAAAGCTGATTCACCAAAGGCCCGCACTGCGTAAAGCATATAATGCTGAGGAGAATTAATTTTCGCTTGGTTACATAGACTCTTGTTTTGACACACTTAGCAGTCTTCCATCTCCACTGAAATCAGTAAAAAAATTTCCCTTCATTATTCTCTTCATTATGTGCCAGAGAGCCAAGGGTCTGATTCAGAGCACTTGAAAGTAAATGGGAAACTTGGTTTATATTCTGGGCCTCGTTTAATGTTAATGATGAGTGCAGCCCATCTGCATTCAGTCACGTTCCTTGTGTCCCCTTGCACTGACAAGGCAAAAGTTGTTCTCGCCCTTTCCAGTGCATGCTTGCTCTGACTGTGTGGCGTTTAATTCCAGGGATTTCACTGCAGTTGGCTTTTATATAGGAAAGCACCAACAAGTGAAACAAGCAGATATTTTCTGAGTCTTCTAACCCATGTCTAGAGTCACTGCAATGATTCTAGCTATATTCATCTGGCTGGACCCATTCATCTCAATGCCATTCTCACTCCAGCTTTGCAAGCATCCATGCTGACAACCTGCCTTGAACATCTGTATCAAGAATGTCAGGAAAACAGGTGTCAAAATTTTTTCAAAAAATGAAAATCCAGTCCCTTGTGGCTTTCCCAGACTTCCTGGAGTCTATGGTGTTTTGCATCTTTGCTTTCTGTAACACAGCGATGGCTCCCTGCTGGGAATCATCTGGATATTAACCAGTGGATGAGAGCAAGAGGGGCGAGAGGTCAGACGTTTTTCTTCTGCTTTCCACTGGGGACCCTTCAGGGTGGGAGTGTGTAAAGGGTGTATTATTTTTTTCTTACCTTTATTTTTGCTGTGGTGACATTGACCTATGGCAATTCAAATCAAAGACCCATTGAAGTAGGCACTGAATATATCATAGGTAATAAACCAAACACTCCCAATCATAAAAGAGCGTATGATCTAAAAAGACTAAAAAAATTAAGGATGACACCCATTTTACAGATGGGGAATTGAAGCTGAGATTGAGTAACTTGCTTAAAGTTTCACAGAGAATAAATATACCATGCTGGGACGGAGATAAGAATTATACTGCTTCTGCCCTGAGTATTACATATTTGCTATGACATTTTCCCCAGCATATTGCCTTATACCAAAACCTCTCTCTTTTTCTAGTACCAGAGTCCTATCTGTGTGCTTGGGATTCCAGCACGTTGTAGATGTCTTTTCTCACAACTCAGGATCATGTCTAAAATAAAAAATGAAGCCTTCAAGATTAAATCCAGCACAGGATTTAGGTACTTAAAGTAGGATTTAAGCAGTATTTTGATACTTAAATGCAAAGTTGAGACCAGTGAGATGCTGCCAAGATACTGCAATATCCCTGTAAGTGCCTGCACTTGTTTGGTTACTCAGTTTATGATCTGAAAATGTCTGAGGAGGTTGAAATTTTTATTTCAAAACATTTAGTGAATGTTTTGCTTGATGAGATTGACTATTTCTGTCGAACTACCTTCAAAAGCATGGGTAGGATTCACAAACTGACCTGTGGGTGTTCATCTGGTCAGCGTTCTGAGGGCATCTGTCTATATCCTGACATGACTGGGCTCATCACAAAGTCTAGCAGAATGACCACTTTCCTTTGAAACTTGGCAGGCATGAGAAATGGTTATTACAGTGTTTCATCCCCTGCCAGTGTCCTGGATATAAATGTTCCAGTCTTCTGAAACCCACGTCTTCTGCTTTTGAGAAGGGCATCGCAACCAGCACGTTTTCAGCCTCTTGGTGGCCTGGGAGAAGGTACTCTCTACCAGCTGAAGCTAGGCAGCTAGGAAGAAAACATTTAGATTAACTGATGCAACAGAAGAGGGAGAAAGAACACTAAAATAGGAAGATGCCTTTGTTATCTACTGGTAACAGTTTACTGATGAGGATGGATTTAAGGATGCTGACCTGGTTCCCAAGACTCTTCCTAAATTTCATCTTCTGACTTCCAAAAAGGAGCCTGTAAAGTTCTGAGAGCAGATAACAAAAGCAGGACTGTTCCCCTTCTGTGTCCCTCAGATCCAATTAATTTCATTATTCTGTGTGCAACAGAACAGCTTTTACAGAAAAACCCCACACTCCAAACACAAAGCACCCAACAGAGATGTTTGGGGCATCCATAGTACATGAGAATTTGACTCCTGAATGCAGAGAGAGAAGTGACCAGGCCTGAGTCTCCCCTGTCCTGGGTGAATGGGCTGACTACAAGGCTCTTACCAGAGAGTTAGTGTTTCTGACCCACCAGCTGCAATTTTAAGAGTACTGAGCCTTTTCTCTGAAAGAGTTACTACCGTCAGAAGCAGCTTGCAGACTGGATGCTGGTTGAGGAGAGACACCACCCTGCAGCCCAAAATGAGGTGTCTGGAAGGCAAGACTTAAGAGTCAGCCCTGGCCTGGAGCCTTTTTGAGGGGTTGTCCTAGGCAGCTGCTTGCAGTGCCTTTGACTCCAGCCTGCCTCGGGGCAGTGAGCCTTAACTGTTCTGATAGACTTTCCGCACACGGTGCATGGGGAGCCTTGGCTTCACTCGCAGATCTCTGCATCCTGCTTCAGGAGCAGTCTGGGTCCTCCACCAAAGCAGGCTACCGTCATCTCGCCATCCTCTGCCACATCTCCCCGTCCTCCATCACATCCCCCTGCAGGCACCATCCGTGGGCCGGGACATGTCAGAGAGTTGTAGTTAAGGGGTGGAAGCAGAGGTTTGTCTCTCTTCCTGCCTTGTTTTCAGTGCTTTGACGTAAAGTGAAGCATTTTGCCAGTTGTGGTTTTCTGAGAACAGATTGGTAAACTCTGACTTGTTGCATCAGCCTGACAGCTGACTTCCCACACAGTTCAGTGTCTGCAGCGCTCCGCTGGGGCCGAAGCTGAGCTGTGATTCATCCGCTCAAACAGGTCCAGCACACCAACGGTCTGTTAGCTGTTTTAATAATACTGGGGATGGGTGGGAGGCAGTTTAACGCCCTTTGGACTCACTTTAAAATCTCTCTTTGTCCTCTCTGTTGCTGGGAAGTCAAAAGAATATGCTTTGTTTGAAATTTTCCAGGGGAAAAAAACAAGTTTCAGAATACTAAGGCTTCAAATAGAAGCTGATGGATGCAGTCTGGGCACATACAATTGAGTTTGAGGGAATTTATAGCAAACTTATCCTTAATGTGTCCCAGGAATTGCTTGATTTGCTTGTTTTATTCCCCAGCAGAAGAAACTGTGGGGATACAAATTTAATACGGTCCAGGAGCTTGTGTTACAGTTTACCGTGTCCTTGGACAGCTGTAAATCCTCCTCTGATGTATTTGCTTAATATTTAGGCTTAACGTGTTTTAACCGCAAATCAGGCTACAATAATGAACCTGGAATCCATCCAGCCCTTATCCCAGAGTCCCCACAGACAGTTCCAGTCCCAGAGGTGAAATGATGGTGATCTACCTGTGAATATCCCAAATCCCCTCTCATTTTGTTACATGTTTTGAGAATAACAAAACACAATAAATCAGGAGCCTGATCCTCAGCTCAGATAAAGATTTACATTCTCCCATGCTGATTTACACCAGTGGAGGAGCTGATTCCACTATGAACAAATATAGTGTTTTAATCAATCGATCCACAGCTCAGCTAATGAAACTTTGCAGCCCTTAAAATGTCCTGGCTCCAACTTGAACGTCTCCTGCATCTGGGTTTTCTCTCATCAGCACTTTAGGGCTGGTACTGCATTAAAAACTGCACACACACAACTACAGTTAAGCTTTTCAATAATGAAGTCACTTTATTTATTGAGAAATTTCATCACAGGATACATGATTCTTGGCAGGGCAACTCCTGAGCAGGAAGCCTGCAGTTACAAAGGTATGCAATAAACGTGTATAAGGGCATATTGTTTGCCTTCTTTTTATTACAGGAAGGATATGGTTTGATTATGTTTTTGATGAGTTTTATTTAATTGTACAGTGGGATTTTCCTAGACTTTAACTTAAAACTTGACAAATGTTTCTGTGTCTCCTGTTACGTAGCTGTGGAGAGAGGCTTGCTCTATGTTCTGTGGTGGTGCTTTGCAGAGCCTATGGGTCCGTGTCCCCTGGACACACCTTCCTGGCCAACAGAAGGCATAGGCATCGGGCAGGCACAAAGACTTCAGATGATCACTGGGATTAACAGACACTGCTCTGAGATGTGTATAAGAAGGACTCTAGTGAATTGACATTATTCCTTTTAAAATTTTAGTCTATAATCTTAGGGTCATATTAAAAAAACACCCAACCTTACAAACAAATCCACTGATAAAATGAACTAGCTAAAGATAATTATGATTTCTGCTTCCTATGGCTATTTGATTGTCTAATTACAGCCATTTTTAACTGATTGCATGCTCTTTAAATTTATTTCACAGCATTTGGCTGTAAGGAAAGACCTAATGCAGGGTGTTTTTTACAAAGGAGAGTAAGTCTTCCTGAAAAAAAATGTTCAGTTCTTTCTAATTGAAGACTTCTCTGCTTAGAAGGCAGGACTTAAAGCAAAAGCCTGCTCAGTCAGGTAGAAAACTGAAGATTTTGAGTAAAGAAAAGATTGGAAGACTCTCTGGTTGGGTTGAGCACTTATCCAAGCCCTGGCTAAGAAGCCCAACCTTTGTTATCTCTGGCTGATTCCCAGGCTCCTGGGTTAGGAACAGTGATAGGCTCTTGCTCCAGAGGATCTCTCCTCATGCTAGCTCTCTGCATCTACTCCAATCTGTGATGAAGTCATGAAATACAGAAATATTATTGAAAAGAAGAAAGCTGGCTGGCTTTAAGCTTCAAGAAACACTTATTTCAGCTCCACTTTGAACTGGGGGTCAAGGCTGAGTGTAGTTGTTTTAGGCAAGCGGGCTCTTTCCTTTTTCTGCATAGGGTTGTTTCTCTGGGGCGCTGTTAAACACCAGGCTCCTCCTTCCGAAGTGTCCTTTGCAAGCAGAGGTACTGACTTCCTCAGTGGCCACCTTAATTGCTTTCCACTGAATCCTCTTTGTCAACTCACTGTTATGTGATGGGGAAGGCTGTGGATGTTGTCTACCTGGACTTCAGTAAGGCCTTTGACACCATCTCCCACAGCATCCTCCTGGAGAAGTTGGCTGGGCATGGCTTGGACGGGCATACGCTTTGCTGGGTTAAAAACTGGCTGGATGGCCGAGCACAGAGAGTTGTGGTGAATGGAGCTAAATCCAGTCACAAGCTGTGTTCCCCAGGGATCAGTTTTGGGGCCAGT
>NW_010199420.1:0-17867 GCF_000695765.1 Mesitornis unicolor
CAAGCCTTCAGTTGACTGGGACCTCCCCAGTATCACCATCTAATAGCTCTTGCTGGACAGCCAGTTAAAAGAGCACAAACCCACAACCTAGAAATAATAAAACATTGAAGGAATTATATTTTCAGCTGTTCTTTTTAAGATGCATAACTTAATATTTTGCATATCAAAACTGCAGTAATTTTCAATGAGACAGATTTCTGAAAATCACTTGTTGATCCAACTTCAGCTCATGCCTTTTCCATCTGAACTTGAGCCCACTCCAACTCCTACCAGCTTCAAGGCAATCACATAAAGTGTTACCACAGACAAGATTTAGCCAAATTAACCAGTGAAATTTACCACTCTCTTTCAGCTCTAGAGAGCCAAATGAATTTACATTCACCAAAACACAAGGGATCTTTCTTAACAGATAAGCTGAATGGAGAGAGGTCTTTCAAGGGTGGTAGGAGCCTTTCAGTGTTTGGTTGTATAGCAGCAATCCACACCAACGTGCACAGAACACAGCTTAAAACTCTGTATTCATTTCTAAAGTGATCACAGCTATTTTTCATTATAAGATGATTAGTATCTTTTTTCTAAGCAACTGTTTCGCCATTTGAAATTGCAAGCTGCTTGCAGTTTTGAAGTAATTTTGATGGATTCTTTCCATTGTTCATCATCCATCAAACCTTGTGTAAAATTCCCCACAAAAAGTATCCTATACCTAAAAAAAAAATATTTTTTTTTAAAAAGTATCTCTGTCACTTTGCCTTTCCATGAACAGGATGAGATGCCCGTTGTCCTCCTCAGCTTAACTGTCATTATTTATATGTGTAAATCAAAGCATTGCACTACTGTGTGGTGGTGTTGGAGCTGCAAGGTTTCTGTGGGGCCACCTGCGCAGGTGCTTCTTGGATGAGAGCATACCTTACCATTAGCACCAGCTGTCTTAAAGCCAGTGATCTTTAAAGATGTTTCATTCCTATTGTGGAATTTTGCCTTTTGTAAGAGCTGTTTTAAACAATACAAAAATTGTACAAAATAAAAGCTAACATTGGGAACAAAAGAAAAAAGTTGTCAGATTTACTAGAAAAGGGGCTGTGGATATAAAGATGTTTACCCTCACCTCCAATTCACTTTGGGTCTCATTATAAGCTTAAATTTTTCATACCAAATAGCAATGTTTCATTATAAGTTAATTTAGCCTCTAGAAATGTGTATTATCTAGGTACACACATTAGTAGACAGATGCAAAACAAGTATTCTAACTAATTCCATTGAACTAACAAGTTTCATTAAATGTGCTGACAAAAAATAACTGTGCTCTAAATTGCAGTATGTGAAATAAACTTGAAGCAACTCGGATGTTGACTGGAAAGTAGGTGTCTGTGTACTAGCTATCAAGGAATGGAAACAAACTCTGTCATCAAATACCCAAACACTGCTTTTGGTATTAAAACTGAGTAGACGTGGTGTGTTGGGGTCCATGCAAGGAAACGGACTACAGCACACCATATGATGCTCTGATAGCCAATTTATTACATACAAAGCATGATTTTTATACATTTCCAGCATTCTATGCATGCGTCTATCTGACTCCTAATTGGCTGCATGCACTACCCACCCCGGCTAAGCTAATATATGATTGGTTAAGATTTCTCCGTCTCCAGTCTATTTTGCTGTGTTCAGTGCCTTCTTTACTTCACTGCCAAGTTTCTATTTTCAAGCGCTCAAGGTTGCTTCCTTATCACAGCTGCATGCCTCCCATCACGTGCCCTCACCCAGATTTTTACTATCCTCTTTGTTCCTTGTCCCATTTTGATCAACTGAGGCAGTTACAGTGTTTCTATGGCCCAGGCCTCTACAGTGGTGATTAAAATTACTGGTTACTATATATCTGATGGAAGTGCAACAGAACACATCCTTATACCCTGAACTCTGGAGCTGGATTAGGTTTTTACAGACTTTGAAGTTAAAAAGAAAAAAGCTTTAAGTAGATGTGAACGGCAGTATCAGAGACGATTTTCAAGCTTCCTGCATGCATACCCCATCCACTTCCCACTTTGGTGCTGGGTACGTGGCAGGCCAGAAAGGAGCCACCATTCTCTCCAACCGTGCCCTTGAATGACCAAGAGCCAAGACTTGTGAACCTCGGCCCTGCAGTGCAGACATCACCTCTACCCTTTGATCCCGTCTGAATTGGGCCCTGGAGGCTAAAGGATGTTCCTACAGCACAAGCAATCGAGGTTGGAGCTGCCAGAGGAAGATGTAGCAAAGCAGCCATCAGTGCTCCTTACACTCATGTCTCATAATCAAATTTTTAATAAAAATGAGCAACCTGCAACTTAAAATCCTAGCAGAGAATTGGGAAGAGAGATAAGAGAGGGAGAAGCAGGCTGCTCCCCAAATTGCCCCCAGTTAGGATCCAGGAGCATGGCTTTGGCAAACAGTGTGTTGTTACAACTTGAGGCAGATGGAAATGTGCTTACTTGTCAAAGCTGTTATCCCCCAAGAGGAAAGAAATTATGTTGCCTTGAACACACTGTGGGTAAGAGACATGGAAAGGCCCAGAAATAGAACACAACTAATAATACATACCAGGTTTGGAATATGAAATGAAAGCTGTATTTTGCAAAGAAAGGGGGGGTGGTTTTTTTTAGCAGATAAAAAAGTAGGACATTTTTAGTTCCAATAGTATGAGTACTACAATAGGCACTCGTTGCTTTGAAAAATTACAGATTATCAACAAGATATTCTCTGCGACTGAGGAGTTTACAGCTTCTGGCCTATATAAAATATTGAATAATATGAGACACTGAGCTTTAAAGAGCCTTTGAACCGTAATTACAGCAAAACCAATTCATGAATGTTGGTTTGGGTTTTTTTTTTAATTTTTAGATACTAACTATAGTCTGAGTCTAGCTTTGAAAGAAAAGAAAAAAAGCAGAATTTTCTTCATAAGCCAGTAGTTCCTTCAAGGTCAATTCAATAATGAACTACATTTTTCATTCTAAAGCACATTTCACAATAAAGCTCAAGAAGAAAACTAACTTTCAATTTCGACAATAGCATGTGTTCTAATACTGCTCATTTCTTTCCACTGAAGTGAGCCCACTCTGGTATCATACTTTTGTTCTTTATCTACTGAATCCACACCAGCAGACAACTGCTAATTGCATCTTTTCCATTAAGGCAGAGGACGATACACAAACAGAAAGATGCTTTGCCCTATGGTTGCTAGGATTAAAAATAAAACTTCTATTTTAAAAATGAAAATTTACTTTTACTGAATTCTTTAAGTCTCCACCTTCCGTTAGGAGGGAAAAAAATATTGCAGTTAACATAAAATTGTTGTGATTATTCCATTTTAACATTTATTCTTGCATAGAAAGCCAAATAGCCAGAGACATCCATTGCAGACAAGTCATGGCATCAGCAGCACCCATTATTCCACAGAAACCACATTCAAGTCCAACTGAAAAAGGAAAAATGCTTCCATACAGATTAAATCAATTTTTTAAACCTTTTATGTTTTGCATTTTGAGTCTTTAGAAATGGTGATTCGTTTATTGGGTTTGGTAGCCTCGTCCATCAGTTCCTTCAGCTGTCCAATCTGTTCGTCACGGAAGTCATCAAGTTTTTCTTCTGTGAGCTGGACTCCATACACAGTCTTTCCTCTCAAGTTTTGTTTCTCCTCATTAATTTGTTGCTGTATCAGTGCTGCATAGTTCTAATGAGGAAGGAATGTAAAGGTCACAAAATCAACAAGTACAGGATTCAAGTCTTTTTAAACACGATTTTACCATAATAACATACTTTTACTCAACCTTCTACAACAATCTATTAATCAACACCAAATGACCAAAGAATACACTTTTTATAAGAAAGAAAAGCTATTAAGACATTTCTAGGTCAATTTTCATGTAGCTAGTTTAAAATGCATATCATATATGTACAGATTAATTCTGTCATATTGCTTACTGCTACTGAAAACAAAACAAAATTAAATTACAGATCAAATATATTTCTGTATTTATAACTATTAAAAAACATGTTTTCCATCTAGCAGGATATCAATAGGATCCACTTTGTAAACTGATACATCTGGAAAAGTATTACTCTTGAAGATATGTATTAGAAAAAGCAATCTCTAATTAGACACTGTCATACAGCCTTTCTGCCTAACCACTCTGCATTTCTGGGTACTCAGTAAGGTCATTTGCACTCAGTCCTGGACTGCTCAAAAGGCAGTAGGAATTCAGCAACTGGGAGACTTCTGTCATTCTGCTAGTTTTGGACGAAATTAATTACCAAAATTGAAAGTTTGGGAAGAATAAGAAGGGGTTTCAAGGACAGATACCTCCATATTGCATGCTCATTCGCTGAAGGAAAAAAAAAAAAAAAGGATAACCCCGTTTCTGTACAGAGCAGAACATCAGCAAATTTGCTCTGACATTCTTTCAATCCTATTATAAGAGAACACATTTGGACAATATTTAAATAACAGCATTTATGTTAGTGCCTAGGCTAAATGGTCTATTTGGATTACACCAACATCAGGCTGAGTGACATTGTAAAACAAAACTTTCTCAAAGGCAGAAATGGAAGTGGCCAACAGGTCACACCAGTAATGTGCCCATAGTTTGAAAACTGCTTTCTCACCGCTTCGGAGCAATCTTGGACCATTAGGACTTTTCCAAATTACAATACTTGGGAGTTTTGCAAGGACAGCAGTTCTGCAGATTTCATTTGGCTAGCGGTGCTACCACAGACACCGCTGTGTTCAGGCTCCTGTGCACTCCCCTGCTCCCTCTGCCCAGTCCCTGCTCTGCTGCAAAGTGAACTTGTCGGAAGCCTCACAGCTGCGTACTTGCTGTAGTCAGTGAACCTACTCAGATGCTTAAAAGTTAAGCACACACTTAAACACTGGCCTGGAAGGGAGTCCAAACTTTTGTTTTTCTTAAGAGGAACTTAAAAACAAACTTCACAATTAAGAAGTTAATTTCAAAAAATAGTTCCTATTGGAAAAAATAGGCTTCTCTCTTATTTTCGTAAGGTATCCTTTAAAGTATCCTTAAAATTTCAAGCACAACTCAGGAAACAGTATAAGAAACTGAATTAAAAAAACCCTGTATTCTGAATAAATAATAATGATGACTGTGTTACATGGAAACATCTTTTTTTTTCCCAAATCAAGGATTAATTGCTTGAAAGAGTCCAGCGCAGAGCCACAAAGATGATTGAGGGAGTGGAGCATCTCCCTTACGAGGAGCGGCTGAGGGAGCTGGGTCTCTTTAGCTTGGAGAAGAGGAGACTGAGGGGTGACCTCATTAATGTTTATAAATTTGTAAAGGGCGAGTGTCAGGAGGAAGGAGCCAGGCTCTTCTCAGTGACAGCAAATGACAGGACAAGGGGCAATGGGTGCAAGCTGGAGCACAAGAGGTTCAATCTGAACATGAGGAAAAACTTTTTTACTGTGAGGGTTACAGAGCACTGGACCAGGCTGCCCAGAGAGGTTGTGGAGTCTCCTTCTCTGGAGACATTCAAAACCCGCCTGGATGTGTTCCTGTGTGACCTGGTCTGGGTGATCCTGCTCTGGCAGGGGGGTTGAACTAGATGATCTTTCAAGGTCCCTTCCAACTCCTAAGATTCTGTGATTAAATATTGAGAGTATTCAAAAACACAGGATTTTGCTAATGAGATATGAGCACTATTTTCAGCTGAAAGGAGCCTCATTACTGAATACTGGATTGTTAATCCAACTACCAGCAAAGTTACCAAAGCCACTACTTCAGCTGCATGTCTAATAATTCCAGATAAGTAGATGAGAAGGAAGAATGTTATTCATGAGCATGTGATAAATTTTAAAATGACAACATTCACTAACGTAAATACACTACATTGTTTACAGACCATGTCAGGCCTCACTAAATCAGCAGTTCTGCTGCAAAGCTTAATTCATGGCTATGTAAAGAAAACGGAGAGATAAAACAATCTATGGCAAACAAAAGTAAACTTTTATTAATACAGACTCTGAACTAAACTGATGCCTCATTTCCAATAGAGATCTGTAGTGGTATAACTTTGTGTTAAAGTTACCCAATACATAAAATACCAACAGTCTCATAAAACACCATGGTTCTTCCCCACGACCACCTTTCCCCTTTTTACATTAAATACACATTCAGTAACAGTGACACTACAGTTAATCCGTGCAGTAAACCTACACCACAGTGGTGTTACCTTATGCTACAGATGTTCTATGGTTTAGGAGTAACTAAACATTTTTTTTCTGATGACTGAACAATCAAACAGTAACAACACAAAGGATTATAATGGGTTAAAAAGTCTTCAGCTTTGTGATTTACAGAATTTCCTATGAAGACAGAGGGACAAACGTGATCTCTGAAGCCACCAGCAGACCAGTAACACACCGATGTTACACATCAACTATTCCACCTCATTTTATCTTCCAATTTCTGCAGAGAACAATGCAGTCAGTATTGAATCTGGACTCAAAAAAAGAAGAAATTCTCATTATACCAAACAACAAAATTCACAGTGGATAATTCAGAAACAGTACTGAAAGCAAGCAATATGAAACTCTCTACATCTTACCAAGAGACCTGACTAAATGAGCAAAGCCTGAGAACCGCTCCATGCAATGTCCCACCAGTGCAGCTTCCACAGTGGGAGAAAAGCCCTCCTCACTGCTGATGATCAACCACTGGGAGCTACTGCTGCAGGCATGGGCTAAGGTGCCTAGAAATAACTGAAATCCATGTAAAGATAGGTTACAATTTTATGAACATTGTTGACTAGAATGTCTTCTTTTCCAAAAGTATCAAATTAATTACTGGTAAAGAGCCTGCATTATATGTAATTTTTATTTATTTTTAAATCTAGCATCAAAGCATCACATTTCAGGAAGCATCAGGACTAAAGAATCCAGATCTCAGAAGTGGTGGTCCTCGACATAGCCACAATGCCCAGCCTCCCAGCTGCCCTGCATCCAGACAAAGAGCAAGGGACTGCATTTCCCCATGTCTTCATGCCAGGTGCTCAGCTTTGCAGCACTCCAGTGTGCTCCCATCTGGATACATCACCGCTGGCTCTTTTCCTCCACTCATTTTCTAGCTGAACGAATGTTTTGTACGTGCCAGAAAGCCTCAATAGTTGCAGTTTCACATCGATTTGTAGTATGAACAAAAAAATCAAAATTGGACCCAAAATTGGAGCCCAAAATCAAATGCTGGGCTTTGGTCAGTTCATGACAGAAAATGGAACTTTTTCAACTCATTTTACCAAAAGGCAGTGATGCGCCAAAGAAAATATGTTTCAGCCCTTACAAGAGCACTGGAAATCAATCAACTATAGGGCATATCTTGTTTTGTTTGCCTGAGATGCCAGACGAGGAACAAACAAAGCTTGGGAGATTTAAGTGTTTAACACATTACTGTTCCCTCAGAAATTCATAGTTACTATGTGATCAGTGATTTGTGGAAAGGTACTACATAATTTGCTGGTACATAGTTCTGTAATTTAAGATTCAGCTCCTCTACAGAAAATGCACCATATTTTGCTAACTGCCCATGAACCTTAGTATCCTAAACTCCGGAAGTTCAGTAATAGATTTAAAAGCATAATGAAAAAAGAAGAAAAAAAATACATTGTTCTTACAGCAGTATATCATTGGTCACAAAACACAATGATCACAGTCTCTCTCAGGCAATAAGGAGGAGCACCAGCATGTTTGTGTATGTTCTAGCTTTCATTAGAACTTAGCAGATACAGAATTTAACTATTTCCTAGCATCAGCTTCCCTACCAACAGAACTGAAACAAACCCTTGCCTGGCTTTCCCAAGCCAAGGGAAATTACTTCGCTTCTGCTTTTTTTTTTTTTTGTCATATAACTACATCTTCCAAATACAACAAAACTCTGTTGTCAATCATGACACAAATCCCTGGCAGTTTATTCAAAGGCACCTTATTCCAATTGCGGTTCACATTCTGCTCACAAAACCAGAGACACAAAATGGAATACAAGTGAAAAAAAAAACAAACTAAAACCAAACTACCAGCTGAACGGTAAAAGCATTTGCCCCTTTTATATGACTGCCACCAGAAAGAGGATCCAAATCAGGTCTAAGTCAAGACAACCTTTCCTGACCACTTACCATCAGAAGGTGGCTGATTTATCCAGTATTAAATCCCAGCATGCCGGCCACCTACACCATAGTCACCCTCAGAGTCCCGCTCCTCCCAGTATCCGTTCCAGTCTGAAAGGAGGGTAACAGTCCAAGGTGCAGACTGGACAGGTCCCTGCAACCGCAGGGACACCCCAAAACTCTCCATATGCAGAGAGGCAGATGCCTCACCTGAATGCTCCAATGCACACCTTGGAGATGCCAGTTCTGCCCACAGGTCACACTGACATCTACAGCCAAAGGCTGCAATGAAGGAGGTGAGCAAAGGCGCTTCCAGTCCTAGCCTCTGCTTGTCTTGAGGTACCACTTAAATAATATTCTAATTCACTTTGCATTCACACACAAACCTCTCCTGCTTAAATTAAACATACTGTAAACTCAAGCTCTCAGGGTTGCTGATGGATGGGATACTGGTGGCTATGCTATAGGCTACAGATTTAATTAGCTCTTCTGTCAAATGGTTCATCTATGGTTCATAAGAGCAATTTGGTTATAAATGCTGCTGTTCTGAGATCTGTCTACCACCCTCTGACATAAAGAGCAAGATGCCTTAAACAAGCTAAAAAATCTGCCATTTCTGTTACATTTCAAATTTCAGCCATCCTCGATATTTTCCATTGCTAATAGAAGGGTTCGGTTAAGCAGGAGTTAGGATGTAACATACTAAACAGGTATGTTTTATTCAGAGGTTTGGTATGTATAAAGACACAAACACTTAAAAAATGGACTGAGTAGCTTGTATGACTAGTCATAAGAACGCTAAGTTGAAACTTTAAGAACATAAAGAAAAATCAAAAAGAGTATCAGAAAGAGTACTTTATTTTTTATTAGAGCTGAAACATTACTCACTCTACCTAAAGAAAAAGCACTCTTCTCAAATTACAGGAAAGCACATTTTCATACATTTTTTTAAAAAACTTCAGATTATGTGAGAGAACAAAAATAATTTTTAAAGCAAACTGCATTCTTCCCAGGATAAAATCTCTGTTCTTTCCCTGTGCATCACCACTTCTTGAGCAGGGCAGCTGAGGAATCCCCAGAGGGGACAAAAATCCCAGAAGGGCTAAACCAGAGCTGGTGACTCACAGCCACTGTCCCTGCCCCTCTGCTGAGACAGCCACTATGGTGGCACTTCAGGAAGGGAAAGAAAAGCAGGGACAGGAGAGCAGCACACAGAGAGAGCTCATTTAATCACAAATGTCTAAGTGAAGCTAGGGATGGAGGTTGTCTTATGCCGAGCATCAGAGAGAAAAACTTGTCTTAAAGATGACGTGATGGCTAGATACACTGTCCTCCAGAGATGGGGGCTCATCGCTGTGAAAGCGACTGCGTGTTTTTCTCTCACTGGCTGCAGATGACTGGCTCAAATCAACTTCCTTTCTCTCTTACGGTAAAAGGAAAGTGTCCATTAGCTGTTTTGTCTTGTGGGGTTTTTTAATTACAAAAGGCAACAAAAATACCATTTCTCTGCGAATGAATCTATAATCTCTCTCCTGGAGTTTGTTTCATCTTTGCTGCTGAAGTCAGACTCGGCAACATCCTGAAGTGAAACACATGATGGAAAAAAAATGTAGTTCCTTTTTATTCTGAGAAAACTTTGAATTATGTATATATTTAAATTTCTGGGGATGAAACACAATGTCACCATTTCTAATTACAATGCACAGAGGTAAAGCAGATTTCTCCAGGACAAAGTCACTGGACTGTAAAGAATGGGAACAACCAGAAAACTTCAAAGTTTCCTAAAAGTTAATTTGAAAGGAAAAGTCACAAGAACTTCACAAATATCATGTTTCCCCAGGAGATTCAGGAAGGCTGCCAGAATATGTGATTATCACCTAATTTCAGGCTAGTGATCGCAGGAACACGATGATGCTTATACTGTAACTATACAGAACCGTTACCATATAAGGGGTTGGGTTTGGGGTTTTTGTTGGTTGCTTGCTTGTTCGCAGGGAGGAGAGAATGAAAAATTGTTCACGTAAAACGGAGCCAGGGAATATAATTATGTACTATTTAGTAATCGGCATGGAAAATTATTATTTGATCAGGAAGGTATAAAACGGACTACTTTTTTTTGAACACAATTTACTAATATTGTTAAACTGGAAGAAATGACATTTATTTAGAGGAATGTGAAAAAAGCTCAAGGACTAACTCAGCTTTGTTTATAGCTTAAATAACATGTTATTTTAGTGTCCTTTTTATGTAAGACTTATGAGATCATAATTTGAGGTGCAAGTAGGAAGTCTGTGGCCTGTCAAGGTAAATGCTGTTAAATCCAAAATGGAGCACAACAGCATTACAGTACATCAGAGTGACTCTACTGCCATTTGTGGAAAAACAAGCTGTAATAAATTATTTCTTTCTGGATGCACAATATTTACATCAGGGCCAAAATCTAGTTCACTAAAAGCTCTTTGCATCATCTGATAACAACCATAGTCTTTAAGATCCCTTCCACTTACATTGATAAGCTTCATCTCAGACCTTAAATAAAGTTTGAGCTCGTTCTAGGGAAGAAAAAAGGAAAAAAATGGAACATACTTAAAGGAAAAACAACATTTAAGAAAAAATAAAATGACCGATTAAGTTCTGAAAAGAAAGATCAATCTGAAATGTCGACGCAACAGAAGAAACAGAGCACGAGGAAGAGATGGGAGGTAGAAATGAAAGAGATGGCCATGCCAATGGGTTCCAATGGCTCAACAGGATCCTGCCATGGTTCTCTGCCCCTGGACAGGTTGAATCATTCCTTGTGAGAGCCATCCAAAAAATACAATTTTTATGAAATAATAATAATAATAATGATGATGATGATGATAATGATGATGATGATGATAATAATAATTCCCTGAGGAAGAAATATCAGTATTTGAGAGTCTTCTAAATTGGCACTGGAGACAAGAATACTTGTAAGATAAAGATATTAAAAACCCCATTAGAACTTAATACAGTTAACAATTTAAGAACAAAACATGAAAAATTATTCCCTCTGGAACTTAATCTGTAAAAATTATGATGAAATTACACTATTGCTAATATCAAACTCTAAGACTGCTGTGACTGGACAGCTACAGACTAGAAAAGTTAAACTTCTTTTGAGAGCATTGTTTCATATTTTCATCCAAATCCTAATAAATCCTCAGCAATATGAAAGATGGTTATTTCTTGACTCAGTTTGTATTTTGCTTTGACATTTTATGCTGTGCATGGCAGATCTTTGGCTATTAAAAAAGCTGTCCTGTGCACTTCTGTCTACTGCTGATGTTTTGTCTGGCAAATATGCTACAATCTCACAGAATATTCAAGGCTTTAACGCATGCTGTTATTTTAAAGCAGGACAAGGGAAAAGACTGGAAGCGATAGTATCAGCTCCTTTTTAGGAATTTAACTTCCTCAATGCATCAGTTATACTGTAATATTTCTATCTAAATATTAAGGTAGAAAATCTTGGCAAAGTTATTTTCACTGTAGATAATTCCCAGACAAATATCAACTCTAAGTACAGGCATTTTACCAAAAAAAAAAAACCCCTAAAGACTGTTAGCAACAGAATCATACAACCATAATTAAAGCACACAATGCAAACATCACTTACAGACTCTCATATCAGTTCTTTAAATAGAGGACAAGCATCTTAAATTTGCAGTTATTTCCTTCAGAAATATTACTTCCAGAGTTTCAAGGAAGACAAGTATTACACATCTAGATATTCACAAAATAAATCCTGTTTCCAAGACAACCACATTAGTTTCCAGACTGCTAGATACTAAGAACATGCAAAAGATTACATACCCCAGATGATAACACATGAAAGACTTCCCATGCACGTTCTTCTACTCAATTTATACGCAATGAAGCATTTCAAGTGTACGTACACATCTGAAAGAGACTCGCTACTCTTATTTTTCCATTACTCACATTCCTATATGCTCATTAGAGCCAAAACCTTAAACTAATACAGTAACGAAGAAAACCTCAAGTATAAATAAAAATTTAATCCGCTAATAGGCATATTGCATTGATTTCCCCAACACCACAAATAACCTTTCCTCTGAGGGTGCACTGAATTTTTTACATTAATGGACCCGTAGAAGAATAAAGTGTTTGAACGAATTAAGTGAAAAGTCATGGGCAGTAATTAATAAACAGACCAGAAGGTCATTAGTGTAAAAGTCAGACCCGTCCCTTAGGAAGATCAGTCAGAAACTTTCCCAGTTTGAAGTGAACATACTCTACATTCCACGTTCCAGTATGATACATAGGATACTAATTTAACAAAGCTAATTTGGCAGCAGAAAATACTGAGTCAAAGGCTGATTTTCTTGGCCAGTCTTACCAGGGAAGAGAGACAAGTCCTACCTGGGTGCTTGCGGAGGCATGTAAAACTGACAAGCAAGGAGTCACTCAAGTTTATCTACTCGATTCTTCAACATGGCACATACATTTTGAGGCCTGTTCTTCATAAAGCACTAGACAGGAGACTGGTCATCAATTAAGAAAAGCCTACATACACAGGTGGACTCATATGATTTCAAAAATTAAACAATATTGCCACGGGAAACACAAGTGAATTCTTATAAGGGTGTTACTTAGATAAGTATGATGTTCAGTTTGGCGCTTTTGAAAGTCCTACTCTAGAAACAGCTCAGTATATTTGGTCACAATCTTTTGGTTACAGTTCAGGCCTTCTTGCTTTTAAATAGCAGCAAGGGAGCATCTCTATAAAAATAAACACATACTGATGTAACTGACCTTTTCCTTAAAACAACTAACACCACACTGGTTTGTATTTGTAAACTCACTCTATGGAAAGAAGGCTTATTACTGCAATTAACAGGTACTTCATATACTTATAAGAGGCAAAAAATTACTCAGTGTCTGTGCACATTTTTAAAGTTCTTGTTGCTGCAGCAAAAGATATTAGAAGAGGTTCAAGTTTTAGACCAGACATACACTTTGTATACACATAAACATATCTCTGTCAAATGAAGTTAATAATACAAATTACCTAAAAAGTCTTCCATATCCTCTAAGCAATAGAACAAATCACAGCATTTCATTCTTCTTTAGTTTTATTGCTCTCCAAATTACAAGAGAAAGTTCCTTACTCTGTTTTATCTTTCTAAAATATTGAGATACAACATGCATGCAGTCAGAAAGTCCTCTGATGTAACGGTGCAGACAAAGAGGTAAGAAAAATTAAAAGTTCCCATTCTGAACATAACTCTAAAATTGTGCTGGGTTTTTTAGCAGTGTCTTATGGTAAAAAAAAAAAACCTCTAAAGCCTACAAATCTCTATATCTTACCAGAGGTTTTTAACTTGCAGATTTTTATACAATCTCTGAACTACTTCAGAATTAGCCACAGAAGTTAACTGAAGAAAACAGATCTGTCGTCACTGCATGCAAGAGCTGCTATAAAGGAGCAGGCATCTCTACTGACTACATCAGAGCCTTCAAATCTGAAAAACCCCCAAAATTCTGTAATCATCTGCAAGTCACTATTTATCCCTTTATCCAATGGCTCTGCTATTTAACAGGCTTTTTATAGCATCTGTCACAATACAGCAAGTAAGGGCTGGGCTGTCACAAAAAGCTGAAGGGATTAAGTACGAAAGAAAAAGAAACATTCACTGATCTGCTGAACAAGTTTCAAAATTCAATAAAGCACTGTAGAGACAGCTAATTTGAAAGCACTTCTGAAAAACTCCATAAAATATTCTGTACTGTTCTTGGGGAGATCAAATACATATCCAATTCAAGGCTAAACACGTTCTCTTGTAATTTCCATACAACAAATACTTCAAAATTAACTCACCTAAATCTTGTTCTATTCCTTCATTTTTGTTTCTGCTATTGCAGGAGGTTTTCCAACTATTAAAGGGGGCTTGCTTTGAATTAGCAAATGACAGGGAAAACAGGCTAGGGAAGTAATAAAGCAATGCAAATCAAGTCAGTCAAATACCTGTACGTACTGCGTTTTGAAATGAACACTCAAATAAAAAAAACTTAAGCTTTCACAACAAATATCCAGACTGCCTACTTATTTCTAAAAATTCTCATTTACCTAGAACCTCTCCATTTTCTCTGTGTAACCACAGACTGTCCAGTCCCAAGCAAAAATAAGTGTTGAACTGGAACAGAAGTTAATTTACCTCAATAATTTAAAGGAAAAGAATGTGAAAACACCACAGGCCACGTTAAGATTGGTCAGGCTGGCTTAACTATGATGTCTGGCTGCCCGCTATGGGTAAAGCATTAACATCTGGAGCAGAAGCAGCTTCCCTGTAGAGGAGATCGCAAGAATGAGAAATGCAGCACATGCGTTCTACTTGTATGTCAAAAACTCCCGAAATAAACTACCTCTGCTCCGAGTTAAGTGCTACCATTTAATTCTTTTGGTATGGCACATCTGCATCTGCTCAGATGCTCTCTCCACACTAATACAATGATATTTTATCAGGAAGAGTTCTCGTCTCACTCTCCATCCTGCCAGATGGATTTTAGAGCTACCTATTTAAGGTAAACTTCTAATTAAGTTACTCTGCTTTTTAATTTAGTGACAGGATTCACTATACAGTTAGGCCAAGATAGTCAACAGGAAAAATTCTCAAGTAAGCTGCTCGAAGACACCAGCAGAATAATCGTGAATAACATTTGCATCACCTACCACCCAGTGATGCTTCCCCTTAAACCACACTGATGGTAAATTATGGGGTCTTCATAAGCAGGATTTTATTTCAGTCTTAAGGGGGGGATGAATGCTAACATCTGTTGCTGTCCTGCAGAACACTTCATATACCTCTGACAAAAATCCTGCTTGCTAAATGGCAGGGGGTGGAGGGAGAGTCCTCCAAGTAACACCATATCCCAGTGCATTTGTGAAGCCTCCAGTCCAAGGGAGAGCTTAAACCAGCTGAACTAAGTCTGTCTGGTGACATGGCAGGAAGTTCTCCTGCTCACTGGTAACATGAAGACACAGCAGGTGAGCAGAGCACACAGGTGCAGCAGGTCACAGCTCTGAGCACTGGCCCTGCACAGGACAGCATCAGATTGAGAGGGGTCATCATCTACCCAAATATGCGCCCTACTTCTTTCACAGAAAAGATGGGTTTGTAGTTGCTTACACCAAAATCCACTTGTCAGCTGCTTGCTGAACTGTCCCTATGGGCTAGGCACTGAAGGTATCTGCGCGGGCTGGTCCTGCAGGAGACTCCGCGGAGATCTCTGACCCATGGGCACCACCATAAATTCAACTCTAAAGTTCACCCGCTCTTACAGTACGGGACTGGCCTTTACCACTGACTGCTGCCCTAGAAAACCAGGACAAAACATTACTTATCTTCTTCATGTCAAAACATAACATTTCAACATGAATTTTTAATTTCTTGAAGTAGAAAAACATTGAAAAGACCATACACTAATGGGAGAAGGGGAAGCAATTGGGATCATTTATGTTCTGTATTTATTTATGAGAAATACACAATGGATCTCCTCATCTTCACTGAACTGCTTGCTATATCAACTACAGCAGTGATTTCACAAACAACAGCTTTGCAAAGCATCTTCTTTTGCAGAACACGGCTTAGTAATGCTTTATTTCATCAGGTGGGTGGAGAATTTCCCTGGGAAAGTTTTGTCACAATTGCTGTCAAAATTATCATACCTATTTGAAGTATCTTTAGGATCCTATCTTCCCTCAAAAACACTGCCTACAAGCAATCTAATCACAAATGAAAACAAACAAAAAAGTCCCATTACTCAGGAAAAAAGGAAACCTTTGGCAAATAACTTGGTAACCTGCCAGCGATAGATGCATGACTGTACCAAAAGCTTTAATCAACAAATGGGATATGCTAAATAGTACAAAAGGTCATGAGAACTTCATCTGTCACAATAAAACTGAACATCTGAAGGTGAAAAAAGAAAACAAAGCCAAATAAAACAAATTCAAAGTGCTCACTCACACTGCAATTAAATCCATTACACACTGTTGCATGCTTTCTGCTAGACGACTAAATAAATTCAAGTAAAGCACTGATACCAACCTAGCTAATGCATCCTAAAATTGCAATTCCATGAAACTAAGGAATTGATTTTCAAAAGAAAAATCTGCACAAATTCATACACTTAATTTATTCCTACCTATACTTGTTGGTGTGCATTAAAAGCGTATATTTGTGTAAATGAGTGCACAAACAAATCATTAGAACTAATACAATAAAATTAATAATGATGTAGACAGCATTCACACCCAGTATAATACTCATTTCCAAGCCCTTGCTAATTGCCATAAAAGCCTTTCCATCACAGTTACACTTCAGATTGCTTAGCACATTAACCCTCATTTCAGCCACATATGTCATTTACACGGCTGACTTGTGCCTCAATGTAAAAACCAGATAAACTAAAGCATACTGAACATATTGTTGAAATGTAAGCACACAGCCAACATCACACCTACATAGTTACATTTCTACATAAACTAAACAAATTATTAGGCAAAACCCAACACGGTATGATTTTCAATTCTTTGGGATATATTACTCTCAGATTGAAAACACATGGATTTCTCCACATCCGCTACACCAAACAGCAAAAATCACAAGGATCTGTGACCGGATGAGGGAGGCCCCATCAACCTGATCTAAGATGGCCCTGCTCTGAGCAGGGAGCTGGACCTCCAGAGGTCCAATCCCTTCTGGTCAAGGTCTTCCAGGCTACCTTGGCTTTCTTACTCATTGAAAAGCCAAGATTAATCCAAGTTATATTTTAATGGCTATCCCCAAGTAAAAAAATATTTTAAATACAAATCTCAGGCTATAGATAAAAGCTGATTATGGTTTGAGGAGTAGCAGAATTATTTTTTAAAAATATTTCAATACTGAATATACCATACTATAACAAATGGCTCTTTGGGCCCCTCCCAAGGCAAATGTATAAAAGCAACTAAGCCAACTACAAATTTCACTTTGACACAGACAAGTTCACATAAGAGATTAGCAACAGAATATTATCAGCATTCAATATTTAGCTGATTTATTTAAACTGTATCAAGAATATGAGCTTTTGCTGAATGCACGCATAAGCTAGTTTCCATCCTAAAGCAAGTTTCCATCCTATTCTTTCATATCAAACACAAAACTTCATTGGCAGCTATTTCTCAGAAAAGAAACATAAACTGCATTTATTTGCCTTACTAAACTGAACAGTCATTTAAGCTTTATTTGTACAACATACAAGTGAAAAGAACAAACTCTCCTTTCCACTTGAAACCAAATACACATTATGCAACAGCAACCAAAAAATATCCAGTCAAAACTTACATGTCATACATCTCAGAGATACCACTTCACCAAACTAGGCTCAAAAAAGACCTACAACAGCTTAAACTTGGCCCATAACACTTCAGAAGTGGGTCAGTAAAAGGGAATGATGAAGAACAGGGCTTACTTGGCTTACCAGTGCAAAGAGCAAGTACAAACGACAGCTGAAAGTATTTTCTCAGCAGGACACCAGAAGGGTTAATGTAAGTGAATGCTCTCATTGAATTGAAGCAGAAATTAAATTTTAAAGAAATAGAAGAATTCAAAAAACATTTTTCAGATCTAGGATGCACAGTAACAAGACACATCTGGCAATCCATCTTGCCAAGTCTTGGGAAACGGGAGAGG
>NW_010199421.1:0-42843 GCF_000695765.1 Mesitornis unicolor
GGTGCGCTCAGCGTTTGAGGCGGGAAGGGGGTTTGGGGGAGGGAACCCCGGGTTAGGGGGTCCCTTCCTGTGGTTTTGGATCCCTCAGGAGGAAGGGGGGGTTTGACAGGGCCGCGGTTTCCCGCTCCCCCCCACTTCTTCTGAGGCTGTTGCCGGTAAAATGGAACATCTCCTCCCGCCTACTAAACCTGCATCTGCCGGGCTGCCTTAAATCATTTATAATGCAATAAAACCGTAGTTCCTTAGCAACTACAGAGGTCCTCTGATAGGAGCGTAAAAGAAGAAGGGGGGGAGGAAAACCCAACCCTTCTCCCTTCCTTGTAGGACAGCATGAGCTAAATCTGGCGCGGCATTGCCTCCTCCCTGATGAGTTTGCAGCCAAGTGCATGACAATTAGTGGCAGAGTGAAAGCGGGGCCAAGAGGCTGGCCTCGCCGAAGGAAGCGTGAAGGAAGGTCCTGCGGTGCTGATAAAAAATGCACGTCTTGGCGTGCCATCTGAAGGCAAGAACGAGCCGCCAAGGCAGGTTTTATCCACTCAAGAATTGCCTGAGCGAGGTGTTTCTGGAGCGGCTTCTTATGCAGCATCATGGTGAAGTGGCTGGCAGTGATGGTTTGGCCTCTAAATGATGGGAGAGGCAGAGATCTTGGCCCACCAGAAGAGACTCCACTCTATGTGCATTGGGGAAAATTTAGCTAGAAGGCAGAGACACCTTACAAATATACCAATCCCACACAAGGTTTCATCCTTCTTTCTCTCTCCTTCCTTTCTACTCTGCAGATATTTAGTCCTAGCAGTTTCCTTCTGCTGAGGTGCATTTTGCCTTGCAGCACGAGGTCAGCTTCGTTCGCTGTTTGCTTTAGAAGAAACATTGAGGCTTTCAGCATGTTTTACAATGATAGGAGAGTTGTATAAATAATGCCATGAAGATCCCAGATCAGAATTGTTGTCTCAGTATGTGCAGATTTTACAGTCTGAAGCCAGAACTGAGCCTCACAGTTAACTAAACAGAAGGAGCTTTGGCATCCGCACTATATGAATGAAAACTGCAGGCTTTCTGCAATATGAGGGGTATTTTATGGAGTCTGGGCAGATTCCACTGGAGTTCAGTAGGAATTAGGGACCTGAGCCCCATGAGCTTCCAGGGTTGTGCTAATTGGGCTGAGTTGTGGATAAAGTCTGGTTCTTTGCTGCAGAGATGCAGTCTGCTTCCTGTGATAGCTGTGCTATCTGAGCAGCATCTCTGAAGCAGACTTCATCTGCCCGTGCTGCGTTTCCCCATGTATTTGGGTGAAGCGAGGTGAGCAGTCTTCTGACATGCACGTTAAATGGGTCGTGTGCCTGAAGCTGCTCCTCTGCAGAGTTAGCAAAGCAAGGTGTCAAATGCCAGCAGCTGGTATAACAATTCCAAATAACTGGTAGGCAGCGCAAACATTTGGTGTTTGACAGTCCTTAATGTGTCTGGGGGTCAACAGTGAAATAAATTTTTGGGACAGATGGAAGGTTTCAGCCTCTCTGTGTCATAGTTATGACTTCCATACCTGACATGAAGCTAACCAAGCAGCAGATCTTGGCATGAGGTAAGACTGCAGACCCCGGTTGTATCCTGAAAGGTCGTTAATTTTTAGTTGGTTAATTGGAGTAATCCAAGAAATTAAATGGTAAGGGGGACTCTGATTATCTGTGCTTCTGCGGGAGTTTATGCAGGTGAGTGAAAAGCTACTTGGAAAGGAGTAGGACACTTTCAAGCCAAGTGAAAGGTGGAGCTCCTTCTGAGAAAGGTTCATTGCTGCTGCTTCACCTGATTTTTTTTACCCCAATTTGAATGCTGGAATTTAAAGATTGTAGGCCTTGCCACAGGGGAACTGTTTTCTTTCAGCAAATAATGGCCAATGAGATGCTTAATGAAACAGAACAATTCCTCTTCTGCTTTGGCATGATGAGTAGGTACAGCCATTTCCTGAATTGTGTATGCTTCTTGTAAGTCATTAGTAAAATGATGATGTGGTTTGAACAGGCAAGTGCAAGTATCAGTGTCAATTCCTTTAAAAAAAAAAACCAAAACAAACCAAACCACCCATTCAAAAACAAAACAACAAACCAACCAAAGACCAAACCATATGTAACACACAGGTGTGGGCTTTGAAGGTGTACAGAAGGATCCCAAAGTGTATATGCAAGAATTGCATTCTATCCATTATTGATAGGGAGCCGTCGCTGCAGTGAAAGCTGATAGTCCAAGTGCTGTTGAATGTACAGTGACACCACATGAGTTTAGGATGATAGAGGAATGGTAATGAACTTGATGAAACTGCAGAGCAGGCAGCAGAAAATGCACAGTGGAATCCCGAGTGCCTGCAGGAAGCAGCCTTTTTTTCCTGCTTTTTTACAGATCACTTGGATTGCCAGTGATTTTTCCAGAATTAATGTCATTCAGAATATTTTTAATCAGATTCACCAATAGATTTAAGCTTACTAAAACTGAAAGTAGGTTTTTGACAATTGTATGGATTATTTTTAACGCTCTTGCATAAACGCCTGGAGATCACAGAAAAATCAGCGTGCCAGAAGTTTAAGTTTTCTTGAGCATTCTGAGAATCTTGTCAGACTCTTCAGGGCTGCATTTCTGATGCATGCTAGCTCGTCACTTGTATCCAGAGCATAGTTTAGATGAGGTGCTGGAAAGGAGAGTTAGAAGACAGAGGAGGAACAGCTGGAAAAAGCTGGTCTGTCGAAGAAGGTCTGTGTTAAACCTGTACTTTCCGGCGGGTATTTGTTGGAAAATCACTTTAGCGCTTCAAAACAGACAGCATCTTCCTTGTGGAATGGTGCCCTTAGAGTTTGCATGGCTGTATTTTTTTACTGATGTCTAAAATAGGCACTTGAATTGCCCCTAGCGTTTCTTCATCATGCCAACATGCGAGTTGAATTGCTAGAACAGAATGTGGCTTTTTTTGTTGGCAGAAACCAATATAGAAATGACCATAAAAGCAGGAAAATCTAGCTGCTTAAAAGAGCCTGTGAAAAACCTTCCTTTTATCCTTGTAATGCTATTTCTGACTGCTGATTCTCAGCCATTTCGCACTGATTGTATTCTGACATGATTTTAATGGTCCCCAGATAAAACTAAGAAGCGGTTGCATACAGCATTTATGGCAAGTGTGGGCTGAGCATCGAGGAAAATGTTCAAAGTTCTCTTTCCCATCATTGCTATTCTCCTTCCTCCTACAACTCCCCGCATAGAAAGCTTAAATACAAGCACTATGACTAATGTGTATACCCTCGAAAACTGCACCAAACTGGCAGATCTCAGCTAAGAGGTAGAGGCGATAAGTGCAAGCACTGACATCTCAAACAATAGTTTTAATTATGTCGAGAAACAGCTCAAAGAGAGGGACACAGTGGAGCTACTTTTAGTGATGAAATACACTGAGAGCATTCACTGTCCTTACAACATACTGCTGTGTGGAAACTACTTGTTAAATTCATGAACGAGGCGCATTCTCCCCTTCTCAGGAGCTGTTTTAAGCACTACTTTAGAGGATGAAGTTGTAAAGGACAATGCTAGCCTGTGATTCATCCTTGGGTTGTAAAGCCTCAGCGTTCAGACTCTTCTTAACTTTGAGTGTGGAGGTGCTGCAGCTCTCACTGAGGAACCTGTTAAGATTAAAAGTAAGAGAAACTGGTTTTGCTTATCTATTAGCTGGAAAGGTCTGTAAATCTAACCTAAACCTTTCCTATTGTTTTAGGCTTTTTACATTTTTCTTTATCCATGCAATTTAGAGTGGTGAGGAGGGTGTCACCTCATCAGCAGTTACTTTGTGTACTTCTCCAGGTTAATTGTCAGGGTTGTTCTCAGCGATTTGCATTTTCCTGGCTGTTCCTTTTCTGTGGATTTTCTTCAGTCACATTTTCTGGAGCGTGATGTGTAAAACTGGACATGCTTCCAGTCGGGACCAGACCAAGGCTCAGTGGAGTGGAAGGATTGCTCAATGTGTCTTGCATGTGATATTGCCGTTTGTAGCACGAGACAAATGGTTTCTTACAGTAAAACGTTTTTGACTCATGGTCAGATCTTATATTGCAGGCTGCTACTTTGCATTCCTTTACTGCCTAAACCAAGTCGTTCTTAGTAAGTGGCATCTCGCCTTCTTCTGAGGTCTTCCCTCAGTTGTCAAAAGACCTATTTTATCTTCTCTAGCATATACCCCTACTTTAGCTTGCTTTGGTTTTATCAGCTTAAAAGACCCTCTGGCCCATCATCGCCATTCTGCTTTCCATCTACTCATTCATATACTGTATCTCATAAAAACCACACACATGGTGCACCAAGCTACATTAATGAGATTTTACTTTGGGGGTATGAGGTTCTTGTATAGGGGAGCATTAAAAGCTTTACTAAAATTAGGAAACCTGCATCTGTTCTTTCTGATCTGGAGTCACCTTTGGTTTTTATTAAATTTATAGTACAAGGTCAGATTGTCATGGGTGAGCTGTATCAAAACGCAGGTAGGGAACTCCAAGCCTTTCTCTGTTTTTGAGCCCTTCCAAGCAGATTTCTTCTGTTCTTTTTGGAGACCAAAATGGGACTGACTTCCACAGTCTTGCTCTTTTTATTTTTCTTTTTATTTTTTTTCTCGGTTTTTTTTGGTCTTTTTCTGTCCCCCCATCATTCTGCCCATGCCAAAGTTGTGCTGAGGTTGTTCCCAGAAACCCACCGGTGGTTAAGGTGCTGCCCTCTGCTGCCAGAGCCAGGGGCTGAATGTGCAGATCTAGGGTGTGATGCTGTGTGCAGATGCTCTGTGTGTTCAGTCGAACAAGCTGCTTATCTGCATTTCTTCGTGATTGTAGTGACTTGTGATTTTTTTCAGCTAATGCTAGAATATGAAACCTGACTTGTATGAAGTTGGAGGAGGCTGTTATAACTTGGGAGCTATCCAACCTCCATATTAAATAAAATACCCAGTTATTCAAATAATGATAATTATCTGAAATGTTATTTGCATGCCTTAAAATCTTTTTTGTATGTTAAATTTAATTTGAGTCCGAGTTAAATGCTTTTTTGACATCTTGTAGTAACTACATGATCTGTTTTTGGTGTTGAAGGAGACTCAGTCTAAACTGAAGACAAGTTCAGCCTGGGTTGAATGTCTGTATCTGTGTCAAAACTTGAAAGTATTTATCCCCTAGTAAGATAACTACTGTAGACTTTTAAAAATTCATGCCCTGATGAAGCTTATTGAGGTCATCTGTGTGGTTGAAGTCACCACTTACTCAAGCTCATTCAAGAAAAAAAGACAATAACTTCTGAAGCTGTGAAGGGTTTTTCATTATGAGTTGTCAGAAGCTGTAGATCTCTGCTATAATTAAGAATGAGAAGGTTTTTGAGAGCAAGTTGTTTGGTTTTTCCCACTGTTCCTCTTCAAAGTGCAGTGGAAAACAGCAGCACCGTGTCAGTGTAGTATTTCGGCTGCTGGAAGGTGTGCATGTGCGTGGGGGAAAGTGTGAACAGTGGGCTCAGATCCTGGGAAGCAGATGTTGAGTAAATATGACCCTAGATTGCACGCTGGAGAGCTGTAGGATAGGAAAGCCTTTATGCTTTTCTTAATGTTTTTGATGTTGCAACAGGGTGGGATGGCAGAGATTTCTACTTTGCTGCCGCTTTTGAAGGAGCGAGGAAGAGACATCGTCTCTGTCCTCTGCTCTTTGGAGGTGTAGGTGGGACTCCAGTGTGTGAGATGTAGTCTTGTAGCACCTGTGTTAGCTTTTGATATCAGGCTGGAAGCCTTTTGATGTATCAAAGAAAAAGCAGGGATGTTCTGAAAGAAGAAATTTTCCAGATGAGGAGGAGGAAAGTGCCCAAGACAGTAGGTGACTAGCTAAATGGATTTGCATTGCGAGACCTTTTTGTAGAAGAAAATGAGATCACAAGGTCCTGTTCTGGTTTGAATAAAGGGAAAAAAGGTTTTGGATCGCTCTAATTCATATAGGCTTGTTACACGTTGCGTGGTTTAAAATGCCATATTAATGAATCTATTGAGCCAAAGTGCTGCTTAGTGTAGTAAGTAGCTACACCACTTCGCAACTTCCCACATTTTGTGAATTACTGCAAGCTTTGAGTGCACGTCGGGGTTGTGGTAGCTCTCCCTAGAGCTTATGTGTTTGTTTGGAAACCTAAAGTAAATGCATTTTCTAACAGGTACATTGAAGATATGAGAAAATAGAAGGAAGGGGAATATAATGGACTGGAAAAGGGAAGGCATGAAAAGATGCAATCGGTCCAAAATCTCAGCAGTAAAAGTGGGTGAAAAAGGGATTTAATTCTGAGAAGCTGATAAAACTGACAAAGAATATATTTTACATTAAGAAAGAGAAAATTGAATTTAAATGCCTAGAAAAGAGCTTGATGAGGATTTTGGCAATGCAGTAGGCTCCCAGCAGACCAAAGGCAGACTGAAATAATTCAGTGAAGGCGTACAGCAGCAGTTTGAAAAAACAGATGCTTGAGTGCATTTAAAAAAAACCCCAAAACCTAGTAGATACCATATTGACTGATCACTCTTGGATTATTTTTTTTTGGCCTAGTTTGTTAGGAAAGCTTTGTGGTAGTTCACCAGGATAATCTACCTTAGCAGGTTGAAACATTGATGTGAAAGTATTTTAATTCCTACCATATTAATTCAAAACTCCTAATAATGAATTAAGTAATGCTAAACAAGTTTAAATGCAGTTATAAATTGGAGTTCAGCCACACTGTTTCTGTTAGTCTTGTTATATTCACGCAAGTGTTGTGATGTTAAGAAGCTCCTGTCTTTTCCTGATGCTAAATATAGTATGTAGTGACTGACAGAGGTGTTCGAAGTATTTTGTGATACCTTCTTGCTTGAGAAAAATCTGAAATTAATCTTACAGTCGAGTGTAAAAGAGCAATGAAGATTGCTCTAGAGATGGGGGTTGCTTGGCTTGGAAGGAAAGGAAGGTGCTATGATAGAGGGTCTGAGATTGCAAAATTCGTCCTGAGAATTGGATATGGGTGTTTTTGTTTTCTGTTATTTACCCAGCTAAAGGATAGTTAATAGAACCATAGGGCAAAAGAAACACTACGTGGGGATTACTTTGATCTGTGATGCATGGCTTTCCACAGCACCATGAAAGCTCTTGTCTTGGGCACAAGACTGGCAAGATTAGCCAGGCCACTGTGTGTGTGCAAGGCTTAATTTTTCCCCTGAAAATGAAAATGACCCCTGAATTACTGATAGGGCGAGGGTAGTTTACCTAAAGCAACTTTTTGCAAGGAACTTAATATTGTTTCATTCTCTCTTTTTTGCTTTAAGCAGCTGACTCCCACTCTCACATTTTATGCTATTACATAGCTCTGTGATTTTTCTAGAAGTGGGATGGCTTATTAATTCACATTTTGGGGTCTAGTTTGAAATGAGAAACTTATGTCACAGTATGTAACTCGAACTGCTTCTTAGTTCTGTCTGCTAATCTAGAAAACTTGTAAAAATTATGTTCTAGAAGCAAAATCCTCAGCATCTGTTGTCCTCTGCTGCCCCATACCACTGATTTTTACTCTGTGCAGTCCTGTGTGTTTGTTATTTAGGAAGAGTGAGGGGGGAATTGTAGCAGAAAAAGGTTGAAAACTATTGTGATGAGGTTTAGGGAGGCAGTTGAGGTTGAGATGAAACGAAGCCAAGAGTAAATGACATGGAGGAAATAAATACGTGTATGTATCTCTGTCTGTATATACATGTGTGTCTGTATATACATGTGTGTGTATTCAGTCTGCTGAATTTAGTATAGTAAGAAATGTGATAACGGGATGTACAAAGTGCATTTTTAAGCCAGATAGTCACCAAATAGGGAAACTTTGATTCTGGGTGTGATGCATTATCCTGCATTTCTTCAGTTTGTAGCTGAAGACTCAGTGTAGGCTCTGTCAGGCAGCGTAGTTTGCAGGTGTGAGAGATTGCCTTAATGACTCTAGGAAATAAATTGGAAGCTTGAAATTTGGAGACCATATTATTATATTTAGTGTTTGCATATGGTAAAACAAGTTCTGCAGCAAACTTCCTCTTGTTATGACTGCCAGGCTACATAAACAGTGAGTTCAGCAGTTGGTTGCTGTTGAGGCTTACCACTTCACTAGGGTAGAGTTGTTGCCCTGGGGGAGTGTTTTCAAAATCCCAAAGCAGCTGAACATTGAGGTTTTGTGACTCAAAGCCTGGTCTTTGGAAGTCTTCTCTGGACGGACTCTTACGTATTTATACATATTGGGAAGCTGGGGCTTGCTTGGTCTGGCTTTTTTAGGTTTTGTTCCCCTCCTGCATTTTCATGCTGGGGGAGGGAGAGAGAGAAACCCCAAAACACCAGTCTGACAAAGTGGGCAGAGCCATCACTGGCTGCTGTGCTGTGTATGACCCATCCTGTTAGAAACAAGTGATTTTTATTTAACCTGAAGGTAAAATCTGAGTATGTCTTTGGCACACTGGAGGACTTGGTGCAGATACTTCCAAAGGGCAGATGAAGGAGCTGTCTGTGGCAGTTATTTGAACAAACTGACATTTGGTTATACTTGGAGAGTGCTTCTTTTGTATAATTGCTCTAAATCTGCACTAAGAGAGTAATGCATTCACGTTCCCACTCCCTTTGTGCTTCATTTCACTTCAAGAAGTGGTACGTTTGGTACCTGTTAGGTTCCCATGCTGCCAGCTGTTTTTATTTATCTTCTTTCATTTGTGGTATTTGCTCTTTTGCTCTTCCAAGCTTCACCCCTTTGTGCAGGCCTGGGGATGACCATCGGTCTTTTGGTCTAACACCAGTGTTTTCAGAACTGCCAAAAACCCCTTGCGTTTCACAAAATTATCTTCTCTCCCTTCTACTGCATTTGTTTTTCAGCACTTCACTGCAAGTTGTGTCGTGCTCAGTAGCAACTTTTGGCCTCAGTTAAGGATATAAGGTAGCTTTAAGCAAAGCTGCATGTTTTGGGTCTCAGACTTCCAAAGCTCCTATTTTTAGGAACACCAGGATCAATTTAGTGACCTCAGTCTTGAGCCATATGGAATAAGGAGAAAAAAAAAAGAAGTAACTTTTGGTTTCTAGGAAGGGAATGAGTTGGGAGAATGGAGCAAAAATGATGGGACAGAGAAACAGATTTAAGGAGCTAGAAGTTATTTATCCTTTTTAACAGCGTGTTAGCCTGGCATTGACTGCCCAGTCAGTCCCAATACGAGCGTGCCCCGTCCTGCATTGCTCCTCTGCTGTTCTGGGGCCTCACTGCGACTAAAAGTGGATTTATAGTTCCCAAAGAGTTCTCCAAAGATTATGTTCTCATCTTCTTTTTTGCAAACTGAACCAGAGCTCTTGCCTCTCAGAGGTGGAAAATTACTAAATAAAGCTTCTTGGTTTCTTTGTGAAAATAGAAACTTGCTCTAAGATGGCAATGAAAACATCACCTGTGGTTTAGGAAAACCTTCAGCTGCAGAATCTTGAAGGCTGGCAGAAGATCCCTATGTTTTCCTTGTTCTTATCCTGGACCGGGATGAATTCTTTCAGTGCTTTGGTCTGGTCTCTAGTACAGTATCTAAGAATTATTGCAAAATGACTGCACAGTTGAGTGTGGTCTTCGGTTCAAGTGCACATGGGAGGCTTCTTGGTGTCGTCATTGTGTTAGGTACAACAGCTCCTTAGCAGTGCTGTTATATAAAGTAGATGAAGTATATTTTTCTCAAGCACCGAAAAATCTCTAAAATGTAGTTGAACACAATTTGAAATACGTCTCCACTGTGGCTCTGGATCCCCTGGTATCCTGAGTAGGCTGGACTGGAGTTTTAATGATTCAGGTGCTTGATTCAGATCTTGCCACTGACCTCTGAGTAGTAGCTTTCCTTCTGCATCTCATCAGTTTCATAGTGCAGTCCTCGCAATCCCTTGCCTTTCAACCTTCTAATTGTAACTCCCATCAGCTGTCTGTGTAATACCTTGTATCAAACACCCACCAGAATTTGCCAATTAGAGTTGAAAGACTGGTGGCAAACTGTAATGGAGCTCCTCGTCCTTCATTCTTGCAGAAGCCTTCTAGCAGATACAGGGTATTTTTCTACGATTAGTATTGGTAACATGATGTTATTCTGTAATTTTTCTTCCTCATGCTGAGCAAAGAAGCAGGTTTCTGTCAGTATTTTGTGTCAGCTCCCTTTTATGCTGCCTACATGAAGTCTGAATCTGCTTGGCCTTTAATTGGGTTGCTGCTTTTGCTGCAAGAGAAAAACGAGTAGGGGAGCCTGCTCAGGAGAGCTCTGGGCTGTGTTTAAAGCTGTAAGGCCAACCCTCTTAGCTAGAAAACCCAAAAGCTCAAAAATGAACTCCTTTAACCGTGATCGGTGTTTCTGGGGGTTGTGTTGTTGTTGTTTGGTTTCCTTTTTGTTTTGTTTTTGTTTTTGTTTTGTCTTTTTCTCTTCTGTATGTAATTTATATGAGGCATGGGGATGAAGTCAGGAGATCCCAGTGGATCGGCTCCCTGTAGTGTGCAGGAAGATGATTTCTCGTGTGGGTTAGGATGCATGGTGTGGGTGAGCACCAGGTTAGGCTTGTGTTAATCTTGGCTGAACTTGAATTTAATCTCAAATAGTGATATTTGATGCTGTAGAGGAGCTGCCCTCAGAAGTGTTGGTAGGTAGCTTGATGTGGTCATCTGAGTTAGCAAAACCTTCCTGTGGTCAAAGATACGTTTTTAGAGTAGTGGACATGGCAAAACAGGGAGAAGCTGAACTGTCTTGGGCAGGGAGGAAATGTTCAAAAATGCAACTTGGAATGCAAATTGTGGCATCCCTGCTACACGTTAATGCATTTCCTTCCTGCCTTCCTCTTTAGTGTACCTGGAAGATTAATACGGTGTTCTGCTTGTCTTACCAGGGAGAGATGTGTTTACTCTGCATTTAGCAGTTAGGAGGCAGTAATTCTATCTAGCCACAGATAACCTAAGCTTTTGAAGTAAATAAAGCATCCTTCTAACCCCATCACTTGTGGAGATGGTATTTTACATAGTGCTGTTGGGCACATCTTGCTTTGGTAAAAGTTGAACTCCGATTTGCATTTAAAAATGTATTGTACCTTCTGCTAATAGCATTTCTTCTGCACAAAGAGGGATTTTCTTTCTTTTCCTGAAGGTCTTGTTCTCAGCTCTGCCTCATGTTGTGACCTCTTCCGTAGTCCAACAATTTGGCAAAGGGCGTTTCTTTCAAAAGGTCGACATATTAAAATGTCCTGCTTCTTCATCATGGATGAGATGGAGCAGCTCGTACCTCTGCAGAATTAATAAAAGGGAAAAGAAAGGTTTGCTATTCAGTATGTGCTTCCTTCATGCTAAAGGGAAAGGTAATCAGTCTCCTTTCAAACAGACGTTTGTTGAATCAGGAAAGGTCACAGCAAAATTGAGGAATACTTTAAACCTTTAGCGCTCTAATGGCATAGTCTGAGGATTTTAAATAACTACTCTGAACATAAAGTATTTTTGTTATCCTCACCAACATTTTGTTGTGTTTTCAATATCTTTAGAGTGCAAATCTGATGGTCTTGAAAGTTTTTGAGGTCTTTAGCATGCAAGCTTCAGTTGCTGTGTGAACACTGGACAAATTTAAATTGCTGTCTACTGTAACTCAGCTTTTCTGTGTTGCGAAGCTTAATTCTTTCCTGCTTCTTTCTAGGGAGTGGGTTCCTAGTTGATGAGGATTTTTTTTATATAGTATACAGGAACTTTTCCACTCCTCTGTTCTTTTGCCTTAGAGAAATTCTTAGCTATACCAATAATATGTCTATAATGAACTAAGAAGAAAAAAAAGTTAAAACTAAGAAATGCTGGGTTATTTATTTCTTTTCTCCCAGCATGGATGATTGTAAGTCTTTTGTCCCTAAGTTGTGCCAGAGAGAAGCATAAATGGAAAGAGCAGGAGAACAACGCCTGCCTATTCTGAGGATAATGCAAGCTTCATCTGTGGAAAAACCTTAGAGAAACCAGTCTACAGATTCTCCATGGAAGGAAATCATACGATAAATGCTTCTGGATGCCTTCAGACCAGCTTTCTGACAGCATGTGCTCTTTTAAGCAACCAGCCATATGCAAAAGCAGTGTTTGTTACACAATTAAATAGATTTTTAAAAACTTGGTGTAGCATCCTGTGCTATGCTAGCATCACGCGAGCGACAGTAAACCCGATTGCCACTTCTCTGTCTGCTTTGAATCTCTGTTTAGTTGAGTAGGGAATGAAAACTGCCTGAAGTCACTTGACTCTTGCATCACTCCTCCAACGCCAAGCCCTTCAGTCTGTAGTCAGCCTAGGGGAACGGCTTCTGGTCACGCGGGGAGCGTTCAGGAATGTGATGATGACAAACTTCTTGAAGATATTTTAATCTTCAGACTGGTCTCTGTTCTGCTGGTGCATCCCCTCTGTGAGGAATGACTTGCAGTTTCCCTGGAGTAGCTCAAATGGCTCTGTCATCCCCGTCTTTTGTTGCTGTTATGTAAGTTGTTGGTCTACGTGAGCTGCCAAGTGAAGTTACCCAGACTTGCCTTTTCTGAGCACGGGATTGAAATGCCACATAGTTAAATATAATTCTCCTTAGGATGTTGTCTTTTGGGCTACCTGCAGCGTACGTGAGCTACTTCAGAGATGGTTAGGAGGACTGATGTTCTTTAATATCTTCTTTGAAATATGAAAACAAGTGCTTTTTAAGGCACTGAACTTGCTATTGAGTTGGATACTGCTGTTTCACAGGCAAGTTAGCACGTGTTTCAGATTTATCAGAGTTTGTTTATTTGGAGAGCATTGCTCTGAGTGTTATAAATAAGTGAGGGATTCTTACGTACTTCCCACAGAAGTGAGTGCTTTAATATCGTGTCTGCAGTGATATTTAAAAAATGTCTGTCCCACCAGGATGTCTGAAGCAGAGAGAATCACTTCAATACATGAATTCACAGTGCAGGGAGGCTTGGAGCTTTCCAGTTTGTACTCCTTCAACACCTCTGAGCAGATGGGCTTAAAAACAAAGAGCAGACTTTGAGAAGGAAAAAGATATAAGGTGAAAATAGAGTTTGCGCTCAGTAGAAAATGAGCTATGAGAGAGACTGCAGAACACGCTTTAGGGACAAGGTTGTGCAAAAATAGCATCCTTTTACCCCTTGTCTGCTCCTCATGTGTCATCTGAACAGTTAGGTTACACATGTAAACCACTGCTTTAGTTATCAGCACTTTTAGGTCATTTGCAGAAAAATACAAGAATTGGCAAGTTAGAGATCCTTAACAAAGAGCAATTAAATGTTGATACCAAGCTTTGCTCACTGTTTTAAAGTGGAATGTATATCACTTTGAAATACCAAGTTCCCCAGTAGTCTGTAAAAGCCCTAAGTCAGTGTTCCAGTTACTCCTTCAGACTGTGCTCTTTTATAGTACCAGAGATCTGGAAGAACTTTGTTCTTTCCAGCTAAAGAACGAGGGGAAAAAAAAGTCTGCAAACTCCTACACTTCAAAATGTGACTGTAGCCAGCAGGGTGACATGAATATGGAGCCAAAGTGAGGGAGTAGGTATTAATTTCTTGTTCTGACTATTCTTCTCTTGCTGAATATTCCAGACTTAAATCTGTTTTCATGTCTTCTACCTTACGGTACCAAACATTATGGGTATGGTGATGTTGCAAAAGTAGAACAACTGTAAACGCTGTCCACAACTCATGAAATCTTGTGTGAATTTGAGAGAGGTGTCTGGAGGAGGTTTCTGAACTCGAACAGTTTATATAATGATAACTTATTTGGGATGAAAGTGATTTCCTGAAATTGGAAGTGCGTAGCTCTAACTCCTCTGACACACCGGTGTCTTTTCTGCCCAGTAGTGTTTCTGTGAGCTGGGCTCTGATGTGGATTTTTTTCAATGAATCATGGCTACTGAAATCAGTTTCTGCACAGTAAAAGTGACCATAGAATAACAGTCACACTTGAAAGTCATTGCGGTGTGAAGTTAAGCATCGCTTGTTTATTTTGAGGAAACTCTGGAATAAAAGTGTCCATGATGTGAACGTGTGTGGGAGATGAATGGGCAGGGCCTCAACCCGATCAGAGAGTTTTGTGTCTGGGGGAGGCAGTTGGACCAGAGGACCTTCAGAAATCCTTTCCATTGTGGATTCTCTGATGTGTAACCCAGGAGCTGCTCAGTGCGTCCTTTCTGCATCCATCTGTGCAGAGAAGTCTTGGCTATGTGGGGCGTATTCCCAGGATGGCCTCGCAACAGCGAAGACTCTGAAACCATTTATTCAAGGGCTCTGAATTTTTATTTCAGCAAATAAATGAAATTAATTTGTCCATAAATCTTTTCATATGTCAAGCTAAGCAAGATTTTCTATTACACAGAACAATGTTGGTCTGAATCCAGAAAACGTTAATCCTTGGTTTTGGACCTGGGGAAAGTAATCCACAGGTTTCCCCTCTCTGTGAACTGACTCTAATGCTACATCGTGGGCTCATGCATTTTATATGATGCTTTCTGGGTAATGTTTTCCTCTGTAGCAAGTCATAACCTACCTTCAGCTCTATAAAGCTGCAAGATGAGATTGCAGGAATTAATTTCATGTAATGCTCCAGTTCTCGGTATGCTTATAGGTGGCATGGGCTCAGCTGGATATCTGAGAGGCACGTCAAAGTGGTGGTTTTAAAGCTGCTTCTCTGGTTAGGTAAAGAATAGGGCAAAACAAACCAAGAAAATGAATGCTAGTTGTTTAGTTTATGGAACGGGTGTGGTGTGAAGGTTGACACACGTCAACTGGTACTACGTGTGTGTACCAGTCCTGGTGTCCCTTAAAGGACAGGGAGGGCGCTGTAAAACTTAAACCTGGCTCTTATCAGTGAAGCGATTAAGACCAAACCCATTTCTGACCAGGGATATGGGTAAAACCCAAGCTTTCTGGTGATAAAAGAATGGGAAACCATCAAGCCTACGAGATGATGAATGGGCAGGATGCTTTAGTGCTTTCCATAGAATTGAGGTATCTTCACCCTTCTGCTCCAGCTGGCATGTTGGCTGTCACTTTTGTCAATAGATTTGACTAATTTCGAATACTTTGGTTTAGTAAAGGCCAGAGTGTCAAGGAAAGTAAACATTAATTAGGCTGCCTTTTTTTTTTCTATCCTAAATGAAGTGAAAATGCAATACTTTGACAAAATGAGGGTGGGTTTTTTTTCCGCCCTCAAAAACTTTATCACTTAATTAACACCCTTCAGTGAAGAAGAAAAAGGTGTTAATTAGAGTACCACAGAGTACCAGTTTCAGTAGCAGGCAGTTGGTGCTGAGGTTTTCAAAGCCTGGATGATGGGTGCAGTGGGAAAATGAAGAGAGGAAAAGAGGAGGGCAGCTTCTTATTGAACTTTGCTTCGATATTCTGGTATGAGTTACGACTGAGACTGTTGCCAGGTAATAAAGGTGAAAGCAAGCTAAAATGAGGGCACAGCAAAGCTCTTTGGACTGCCCCAAATCCTCTGTGCTTTCATATTTTAATGAAGTCTTTACAGCTAGCACTTAGCTTCATCCCCTTCCCTGAAGCTGCAGTCTAGTTCCTCTGAAGCTTGTGATGGTGAAGCTTTGCTTCATTTTACCTGTGCAGAGCCGAGGGTACTTGGAAAAGCTGGAAGAATTAGGAAGAAGAAAATAAAATTAAAAAACCCCAGACTGCGTAATCCAGAATACCAATTAGGAAAAAGGTGTGAAAGCAGTTTAATGAAGAGACCTCACAGAAAGCTTCAACCCTAATGCCTATTTTTGGTGGCAGAACTTTGGTAACAATGGTGATGGCATTTGCTACAGTAACACATCAATATCTCATTGGAGAATTTGGGACAACAGTGGTCTATAAAAGATACAAAACTTCACTTTGGCAAAGACATTTGGGTTTTTGCTGTTCCGTTTTGGAAAGGCATTATACAAAAATGAATTGAACTGTATTAGCAAGGCAAATTTTCAATGGGTTTTTAGAGGCAAAGGGAAACAAACAAACAAACAAAAGTTAGCTTAGCTCTACATGATTCAGTCTATAAATAAGTGGAGTTCCAGGCAAAGCTCTCAACTGATGCACACAAATAAAATCCAGAACTGTGCTAAAGGCCTGAGAGCAGTGGTGAAGCAATGAAATACAGGCATATGGTGGGCTAATAGGACAAATAGGGAACATCAGCCTCTTGCTGTTTACGGGATGGTTTTTGTTGCAAATGTCGACAGTCTGTGAAGCAGTCAGTCCCTGAGTAGTTTGCATTTTGTCTGGGTGTTGTGGGTTCATACTGAAAATAAGGTTTATTTTTGCACTGCCATTGAAAACACACTTTTCTGGGCTCTAACCAGCCTTTGCGTAAGTGGAATCCACCACAGACTAAAGACAGGATGAGGATAGGGTAGGAGCTTTATCTTGCTGGATGGAGACGTGTGCCGCTTTGCCCCTGACTGTAAGTTGTTTTGTTCCAGTTACATTCCTGGTGCTTGAAAATGTCCATGGAAATACTTTGTGTTCTCTTCAGTTGGGTCGCCTTTGCACGTTCTTGTGTGTGCATCCTGCTTTGAACCTCTCCGAACAGCCCCTTGGACTTCACAGCTTCTTTCCCAATCTCTGCAGACTCCATTTTCGAGACTGTCTCCTCCTGCTGTTTCTTGATGGGCTTGTGCTTGTTTTCAGCTTTAATCTTCATGCTTGGTACACGTAAAACCAAGAGAAATCAATTTGTTCTACTTTGTTAGGTCTTCTTGCAATACTTGCATTTCATTTAAACCTGGTTGTTTGTCTTCACTGGGTCTGGTTTAACACTTCCTTTCCTCAGCTAACACTTACCTATATTTTTTTTACACCCCTTTATTTAGGCCAGGCTTTAACTTGGGAAGATCAGTGTTCCCCCTGCTTTGGTTTTCCAGTGCCGTTGGCATTGATTATTTTGCAACCTTGTGCATCTTGCATTAAATTGTAGTAACAGAAGGATGTTTAAATCAATCATTTTTGCAACTCAAGGATGATTTTTGTCAGGTACTATATGTTCTTAGACTGGTGTGTCACTGCTAGCATGTTTTATGTCAATTGTTGGTATCTCTCAAGATCCTATTTTGTATGTTCATTCTGGCAGGTGAGGGAGCTCTTTGGTCATTGCCATCCTGGTTTGAAGCGATTCAAAGATGATCTCAGAGGTCTTTTCCAACCAAGTGATTCTGTGTGTGATTCAAAAATGGTCTTTTGTGTCTCTTTTCCGTTTGAGCTCCAGCTGAGGTGGAACACAAAGTGCTCTACAGGCTTCAGAAACTGGTCAAAAGTACAGAGAGATGTTTCCATGCACTTCTAATATGTATAAATTTCTAATTGTGGGCGATATTGAATCCTGGATATTTAATCCAGGTAGCTAATAAATACTGGCAGAAGGAAAATTAACCTGAAAAGATGTCTTTACATTGACAAAGCCTCGTTAATGAAAACTCTTTGCTCGGGAGGGGTAAAGCTAAGCTTTTTACAATCATTTCACCTCTCCATCTTTAGGCTTCTTGTCCACTCTCTTCTGGACTGTTTGTTTAATATGGAGCTTTTCCAGCTTTCTGGCTCTAGGAGTCTGCTGTACTTGTTTCTCTTACTGTGTATGGAAATTTTTGGCTGCCCTTTTGAATAGCTCTTAGCTTCTCCCCTACTCCCAGTTCAAGTGCACCTGTCTTTCAGAAATGCATTTTTTCCTTAAGCTGGATTTAGTGGTGCTTCACTGCAGTACCAGTTGTAACAGAGACTTTGCAAACGTGAAGAGCCCTGCTGCACACTGGATTTCATTCATCCCTGGCAGAGTTCTATGTTTTGTTTGATTTTGGAGCATTAGTCCATTGCTTTCTTCACCTTTATTTTTGTAATTGGTGGGGGAGATCAAATCTTCAGTAACGAAGCATCACTTCAGAAGTGATGTAATGTTATTGCCACTTGTTCTTAGTTCTGTCCTTCAGGCAGAGAACCATCAATTAAGACTAATTTAAAAAAAAATGTTGGAAACATCATAGCATACTTGAATAGCTACGTTATCATGTACTTCAATGAGAATTTGTGAAGACCTTTTGAGGTATATTTAACAGATTATTTTCTATTTTTTTAATGCACAGTAACAATATCTTGAAAAATATCCAAACCCAAATAACCCTTCCCTGCAAACACCTTTTAATGAAAACAGTGTAACAGAATAACTGATTTATTACTAATGAAATAAATACGGCTTCCGACAGAGCGAAAATTTCCAGTACCAAAACTTTATAGGAATATTTTCTTGTAAGCACTTGAAGCTGCTTATTCCTATTTGACATTGAGGATTCCCTTGAGATTTGGGCTGTTCTGCTCCTTTCCCATGGGTCCATATGATCTTGCGCTGTGATCTATGAGTTATTGCCTCCTTCCTCTGCCCTCCCAGGAGCCCTGACCTTTGCAAGCTTTTGAATGTTGGCTGCGGTTTTGCTCTGCTCTTCTGTACGGGGCTGGCACTTCATCCGTGTCAGATCATCCTTACAACCAATGCCTCCTACGGTTTACACTTTGGAAATAAGCAGGATATAAATTACTAATAAGGGCAGGTTTTCAGTTTTAAACAGATTTGGTGTAATCACTTTAAGAAACCTTGACCTCTTGGCTCGATCTGTTTGTATTTTGATCTATATTTGGGTTTTTGATGCTCCTGTCTCTAGAATTGTGCAGAACATGGTAATAGCAAAGCAGTGAGTGCTGTGCTTAGAGAAGACCAAGTAAGGAAGCTGTTGGGCTCCGAAAGCCTCTTATGTAAGCAGTGAAATCTGTACAGTGTCATTTTCTGTTTGCTTTTGAACAATTATGGAAATCGCTGACAATTGCCAAAAGGCAGGAGTGCTTCAGTTTCCAGACTCCTGTTGTGTTACAGGGAGCATTATCTGTAATGTTTAGTCTTTTTTTTTCTTAATTTCTTTTCTTCATTTTAAAAATTCTTTTCTTTTTAAACGTGTCTGTCTGGTCCTGGCAGATTTCAGTTCTTTTCGCAGCTTCTGGCTAGGTGTCTTAATCGGAAATGGCCCTCTGGCAGATATACAGTAGCTGGAGGCATCAACTTACTGATGCTGTTTGATGTCTTGCCTTTGCTGTTTCTGAACGAATGAAAATGCTAAACATTAACCCGAGACTGCTGTGTGGAGTTTTTAATAGTGCTGCTAGTCCTTTCTAATGCCAAGTTTTTATTAATTAGTGTATGGAGGCTTTTCTGCTGCCTCCACTTCCATTTGTCCTTCCAGGATTTTGTTTTAACCTGGAGTACCTTTTTTTAAAAAAGCACTTTTAGTGGGGCAGGGAGGATACCAAACCCAGTTTGCAGGTTGGTTTTTTCCCTTTTCCATCCTTACGGAGTTATCCGTGCTGATGACACGGTTACTCAGATCAAGATAGTGCGGCATTGAAATTTATCGTGCGATGAGGCATTGTTTCTCAAGAACAATTTGAAACTGATAGAAATGTAGGGTTTAAAGCTTAAAACCAGTTAATAGCCAGAATAGTTACTAGAGAGACCTTTTGATGCAGTTGTCCAGTTAAATGTTTTAAAATTATTTTTAGGCTTTGTGCAAAAGTGACAGTACTTTTAACAGCTTAGCGAGTGCAGAATCAGATTCAAAATAAGCTTTTTTGACAGCTTGCTTTAGTCAAATGACTTGACACTCCTTTTAATAAGAGGATTTACAGTATTCTTTCATAGCACATATGTTTGATTTATGGCTGTATGGGAATACAAAGTCTTCCTCGCTTGGCATCCCTTGAAATGGGCAGCAGAGCAAGATCATGACCTGCTCCTCCTGTGGCACCTCAAGCAGCGGTGTGAGCACAGTGCAATCCTTGGTAACCTCTGCGAACAACAACGGTGGCCTCTTGGTTTTGTTTTCTTGCCCAAACGATCCTCTAGAGGTGCATCCATAGCACAGTCTTTCAGTGTAAAACTCTTTGTTTCACGAGTTAGTGACTAGCAGAGTGTGGTAAAGAGATATGGACTGAGAGGGAGTACTGTTTCATGAGCACGCATCAGAAATTTTACCAGAGCTTTAAGTCTACCTTTCTGTTTTCTAAAATGTGATGAACGGTCTTTCAATCTTCTTCCTCAAAATAAGCAGTGAATTTAAGGAGAGAGGGATGAAACAGTCCGAGTTTCTCTCAGCTGTGTGGCATTCCAGCTCTGCTGGCTGATGAGAAGTCCTGCTGTCCAGGGAGCACAGCAATATGACGGGTTTTGCTGCATAATCTGTCTGGCCAGCTGTATTCTAATCTTTTAGTTTTTGGGGGGGCCTGGTGGGGGGAGGAGACAAGCTTTGAGGCAGTGCTGTTTTCAATAGATACCTTGGAAAATAGGATTGAAGGACAACTTAGTATGTCTGTGCTCTTAACCCAGCTCTGAAGCTGGTAAGTATTGAAGGATTTTGTGCCGTAATAAGGATATTTTGGGCTGATCACGAATGTCAGCACAGCATCTCGTTTCAGAAGGCAAACACCGTGTGGTTTGTTGAAGTACCTTCAATGCTGTGTGTTTCCTAACTAATAAAATGCTTGGCCTGTGTGTGTATATACCACCAAAATTCCCTTTACCTTAGAAGGTTGCAAGACTCCTGGAGCTGTGGGGTGATCCAGCTGCTTCAGGAAAGTAGGTCACTTGTGCCTTGGGGAATTCCCTGCCTCCGAAGTCCAAAATAGATGGAAGAAAAGTTCAAAGCAGAGTTCACCATTGTGAACTGCATAGGGCAGAGGGTTAGGGTTTTGCCTTTCACCCCTTGTAGGCAGGTCATATAAAGCAAGAAAACTCCTTAGGGAGAAGACATCTGGCCACAAACACTTAACACTTGCCAATTACAGGGTCCACTCAACTGAAAAAGGCTTGAAAAACCCATCAGTCTGCTCTGGGGGAGGTACCTTCTGGCTGAGGATAAGTGCTTGGTGCCTCCTGTGAATACCCCGAGTGGGAGCGCGCTGCTCTCAAACTACTGACCCCTGTGCTGTGCTTTTTTGATGAAAGTTGTGTTATTGTAGATGCTAATGTCTTATCTAACTCTGTGTTTTCTGCACCTCATTGCTTTGTTCTTGATAAGATCTGTTGTTTTCTGCTGCTCTGTCACTGCGTTTCTGCTGCCCCTCCCTCTAGCTGGGTTTGTCAAGTCGCCCATGTCAGAAACTAAACTCACGGGGGACGCCTTTGAACTGTACTGTGATGTGGTTGGGAACCCCACTCCAGAGATCCAGTGGTGGTATGCTGAAGTCAACCGGGCTGAGTCTTTCAAACAGCTGTGGGATGGCGCTCGGAAGCGCCGTGTCACCATTAACACTGCCTACGGGGCGAATGGGGTGAGTGTGCTGAGAATAACCCGCCTTACCTTGGAAGACTCTGGGACTTACGAGTGCAGGGCCAGCAACGATCCCAGGAGGAATGACTTGAGGCAAAATCCCTCCATAACGTGGATTCGAGCCCAGGCTACTATAAGCGTCCTTCAGAGTGAGTCCGGCACCCTACAGTAGTGGTACTGTAGTATCTAGAGGCAGTCTAGTGACCCTCACCCCCCGTTCTCCTGATAAAAACCCCTCTGCTACCTCCTCCTGCTGTTTTGAACCCCAGACCGCTCCTCTGCCTGTAATACTGGTGTTGTTTGCTGTCTGTGTCTTCTCCTTAGGATCAAAGGACTTGGGGGGGGGGAGGATGAAGGGAAATAAATAAATCTATGGATCCGTTTTATAGCTGCTGTGTGAAAACAAACCTGGTCTTGAATTTGTGTTTCTTCCCTACCCCCTTTAGTTTTGTAGTAGGTTTCCAGCCACCCCTAGTGCTGCCTTTTCCATGAGTGCCTTTATATTTGATTTCTGTGTTCTTCCCAGGTCTAACTGTTTTATTTCTCCTGTTCGCTTGGATTTTCTCTGAATGCTTTCTCACGTGGTGTTGGTTGCATATCTGCTTCTGTACGATCCTTTCAGTTACATGTGACCTTTGATGTTTAGATTTTTCCATGAAGTCGTGGTGTTCCTTTTCCTCTCTGAACAGCAGCATCTTCCTAGTGAGTTTTTTGATGCAGCAGCACTGAACTGATGCAGCTATTCTTAATCCAGCCTATGAAAGGAGGAGGGGGGGAATATCCTCCCCCAGCATTGAACTAATAAGTTTAGCTAAATGACTTTCATCTGAGAATGCAACTTTTGGCAGCAGCAAAGCTTTCAAAAGCTGGGTTGATCCAGAATTGCTTTCTGCTGTCTATTGTTGCAGGACTGCGTTCAGCTCACTTTTAAAGCATCCCCAGCTGAGGTTTGAAGTGTGTTATCTTTTTAGCTGGTAGAGAAGAACCCCATTTCATTTTGTGTGAAATGCAAAACTCTTGCACTTCTTAACTTTGCTGAGATGAAGCAAATGCATCACGAGTTACAGGCAGGGCGACATAAATCTGCAACGTGAGCCTGCAGCGTGGAGGTACAGGAGAACTTGCTTTCTCTGTGGTTTTTCAATGTCCCGAGGTGGCAGACAGTAGAGTACAGGTCTGTTGTGCTCGGTGCATAAATAGACCTGTTATGTACCACCTCGACTACAAAAATATCAACCTTTGTAATTATGTCTCAGTTATGTTTTGGGATATATTAAAAAAAGAAAAGAAGTCTTCCTAAAATGCACATGTCTCTGGCTGCTGGTCTGCAGAATGCGACCGAATGGTGCTGCGGTGTCCTCTGCTGGATCAGAGACCAAGGAAATGGAAACAACATTGATATATGTGGAAAAATAGACTGTGAACCCAATGATGCTGATTGACTTCAAAATTTAAGTGGCATTGGGTTGTTCAGCTCAAACCTGCTCGGCTTTCAGTCCTAATGCTTGATACGTCCTACATCTTTTGAGGTCTCGGAGGACTCAGATGGGCAGATTGCTTGCGTGATCTACAACATCAAAAGCCCTGTAATTTTAGGACTCATTAAAGACAAAGTTAAAAATTTGTCTTCTAGGAAGTAATGTCTCCTGGAAATCCCCCTTGCCCCTGTTAAGAGCTTTAGGTTTTTTTTGGATGTGGTAAGTCTGTGGTGGTCCTGTGCTCTTCTCTTTGTGTCCAGTCAGTTTTAGTAACCTACTGAGGGTGAAAATCCTTTTCATATGCGAAGTCACCATTTGGGAGTGAACTATGTGAAGATGTCTCCATATGGAAAGTGGGTTTTTCCTCTCTTAGACCATTGATATTAATACTAACCTGCTCCGGGGATTGAAGTTTAACCTTTCGTCTTCCTCCTCAGTTAACATCGCCTTGTTGCATCTGGTGCTACTAATTCTGGAGCGTGTATCGTGACTTCATTGCCAAGTGCCTTGTGCCCAGGATAATTCTGCTTTTGTGTTTTATTCATGGGGGGCGGAAATGTCGAACCAAACACTTGAATGCTTTTACTCTGTAATGTTGGGTATGTTAAGAGATCTGACCAGCTACTGCTTGGGAAACAGACCGCGTGGACATCAAACCCCTGCGTGGCGATGCTGGAAACGGAGATGAGGGGGAAGCAGAAGATGGGGACCATCTCATCTGAAGCTGCCCAAAATGTCTCAGCTGCTGTGTTGTGTGCCTGAACACAACTTGTCTTTGAAATGAGCGTTTTCTGACTAAACAGTGTTGGAGTTTCCAGCTGATGGGGGTTATTTTGCTGCTGGCCTTATTTGACATCAGCATCGCTGAAAGGGAGCATCAAATGCATCAAAAGAGCACAACCTCCTTTCACTGTCCTTTAAATCACAGCTTGTCTCAAACACCAAAATGTGAATGCAAAGAGATCAAGTGCAACTTGATTTTTAAGTTAGCACCCAAGAACCAGTCTGTCTCATTCCTAGCTTGCAAAAAGAACTTCAGTTATGGATATATTTTTTTAAATTTAAAATCCTGATCCTACGTAATGTGGGCAATTTGAGTGGTATGTGAAAGAGACTCTTCAGCATCTTGCTCTTTCAGGTGGACATCCTTTGGATGTCCCTGTCCCAGTAGTACTCCATTTGTCTTCTAGAATTAAATCAGGCTAGGATTGCCCAATTAATTTGTTTATTTAAAGGAAAAAAAAAAAAGGAATGTGATATAAATACAGGTAAAAGATGTAAATGAGACGGCAGTTGCCTTTAATCTTCCTAACCTAAAACTTAAAGAGTTGCAGGTCACACACAAAAGGCTCCAGCAAAGCAGACTTGAGATAGCTGTAAATATCTTTTTGGGCATCACAGCTTAGTGAAGATGTAAGTAAGAATAGGTGTGAATTATCAGAGCAGTCATTGGAGCTGCAGTTGGTTCTTTTATTACTTTCATGTTCTAGAGGCTGAAGAGTCCATGATCAACAGAACATGAAAGCTAGAGGACTGCCACTGTCTGGATGAAGTCTTTAACTTTCAGGTTTCTGTAGGGACTAGATTTGGATTTTTGGTGACTTCTTCCGGTTGCTGGTGTTCGTGTGGTGCTTTCTGATGGCAGCACGGCAGCTCTCTGTTTCCAGGATGGCTGCAGGCTGATCATGGCTTTGGGTTGCATCTCAGCACAGCACAGACGGCATCAGCATCCTCCTCCTAAAGGAAAATGAAGTCCTTATTTTGCAGGCTGCAGACTTGAAGATGCTGCTTTCATCGTCAAAGAAAAATGTTTAAAAAAAAACTCAGTATGATCACTGCATTCTAGCAAAAGTTTTTCTCTAGATAAAAGTTCAGACACTGAAGTATTCTTTCAAACACGTTGCTGAAAATATTTCCAGAGCTCTGTTAGTGTTTTTCTCAGAACGCACACAGGCATTGTTTTGATGGATAAGCATACAGGGCAGTCCAGTAATTAGCAAAACGGTTTTGTGCCCCACAGGATCCAAACAGATCCTTGCATGGTTAAAATGCCCAGCATGGAACAATGAGGCAGAAATACAGTTGAAAATGTGTGATAATAGCAAAGCGTCGGTGAGAAGTGTCAAAAACCCCTCCGTTACTGCAGTACCTGCCAGTTCTTCTGCAGTTCAGTGATGGTCCTGGTTTTAAATAGCTGTGAAAAGCAGCTGTGTAGCCAGCCTATGGAAGAAGTCACTAGACAGATATTCAGGAGTTGAATGGCTTTATCAGGTTGTTGGTAGGTAGATATTTTTTTTCCTCCCTGCTGCTCTGGGCAATAATTTAAGTACTGTACTATTGGATAAATGAATGTTGTATGTGTTGAAAGAAAAAAACCTGGTATTTTCCACTTGTTCTGTTTCATAACTTGTGTTCCAAGTGCTTTGCAGATTGAATATCCAAAAGACTGCATGGGCATGACTCAATGTGTATTCCAAACATGTCACCACAAGGCATAACAAAAATTACAGAATTAAAGAACCTTTGCTGACTTGCAAAAGTCACGAAGCCGCTTGTTACTGCCCGACTTCCTCACCCTCTCGCCCTTTGCTGCCGACCAGAATGCGAAGGAGGCATTTGGAGAGCTTGGCGCTGCAGGAGCGTGGTACTACAGCTAGACACTTTGGGAAGGCTAATAGCAAGAATCCTGAAACTTCCTGTCACCTTATGTTGAAGGCTTTTCTTGTAAAATGCTTGAAACCAGCTGTGGGCCACAAGACCTTCCATAGAAAGGTCTTTTTTCCAAGTGTGGAAAGAAACTTGTCTCTGACCAATCCAAAATTCATCAGCTTTATTTATTGGAGACTGATAGCCTTCTGCATGATCCTGAGTACACCTGGTTATCAAATGTAAGGGCAGTGCCTTCATACTAGTTTTATCATTTCTGAAAGGCTCTCCCTTTCAAAAGATGAGAATTTTGTGTTACCAGGTAAGATTGTAATGTGAAACAGCCTGGGTGCAATTCCTTATGCAGCCAGCAAAGTCTGACTCTTGTGGTCCGTTTATGCAACAGGGCTCTCTTTTGTTGTTCCTTCTTAAACGTTTATGTTTAGGGTTCCTTTAGAAACAAAATAGTTCCCAGCTCTAATTTTAACATCATGTGTGTTCTTACTTTTTATTGTTAAGCATTAAGGGCTGCTTTCAGCCATTCCTCCTCAGATTTGTGCCTTATTCACCCTGAGTGTTTGCTCAAGTTTCAGACATCAGAAAAGGTGGTGTTATTTGACATATCTTGTGTGTGCAAGGTACCTTCCTTACATAGATGCTAGCCTTTTGCAGGGGCAAGTCCAGAAATAGCATTCATAATAATTATTCTGTATAGAAAATGGATTTGTTTTAAACCTCGAAGTGTAGGAACCAAGTTGTAACCAGAAAGAAGTTGCTTCTGAAGGACCAGCTGCTCTCTTATGTATAGTGCCATAAGATGCGTTTTCCCACTTTATGGTCAGTAACGTGTACAAAATGATTGGTGGTGTTACACAGAAATCTGTAGTGATGTGAAACATTACAATATGCAATCTAAAATAAATCATTCTTTTTTCCATGTAGGAGTGCTGATCCGTAAGGTGTTGCCTTCACTAGTGGTCAGCTGTTTTACTGTGACTTTCTCGATGTCTCCTGAATTAGTGCAGTGACATTCCTTGTGTAGTCTTTTTCCCTTCCCGATGTCCCCTTTGAACTTTAGACTAGCGTGGCACGATTGCCAGTGAAGATTTGTTTCTATTTAACGCATCCTTTGTTTCAGAGCCCAGGATCAACGCCAGCGAGGATGTAGTCATTCATCTGTATGGTCCGGCCGTCACATTGCAGTGTAACCTCACCACGAGTCCCAGCCCCCTTTCTGCCAGCTACTGGGTGAAGAACGGAGAGGAGATTCCTGGCACTAGAAAATCTTCAAACACTACAGAATACAAGTAAGTCTCTTCAGAATAATCTTCTGGAGAATATCAAACCTGGCAGTCCCATGGCTGTGGAACAGGCAATGGGGTGTTGGAAATCCACGATCCCTGCTTCAGCTCCACAGCAGTCAAATTGGGGTGATCTGCATTAGAGACTCCACAAAAAATACCTCTGTGAATAGCATTAGAAGAACGATTCTGGAAAAATTGCAGTCTGTAGCTGTCCCAACTGCCTCATGTAAATGTAATGTCAACAAAATCTCACTGTGAACTTCACTTTTCAATCTAAACTCATTAAGTTCCTCTCTAGAGTACGGATGATGTGTGGACACAGGTACAGACACAGCCTAGCTTTGTTTTCCTCTGAGTATAATTGTGCAGTCTACATCTTGCTCTGCATAAAGAAGGACCTGCAGCTGGGCATTTTAATATGCAGGGAAATGCAGCACATAAATCACTGCTGAAATCAGCTGGTTTAGTAATTTTCTGCCCTTGGAAGATGAACAACTGCGTTCTCAGAGTTGTTACTGATGAGTTAACACACCACTACAGTGAAATGACATCAAACCTTGATTAAAGATTTGGTTTTGAAGCCAGCATGGGTAGCAAAGAGAGGTGCTTATTTCTTGTCAAGGCCTGCTATATTGTACTACATCTGGTTTACCTTGCTTTGTCTCTGCATTAAAGGAAGGAAATCTGCCTGCACACTCAACTCGTTTTCATCCAGCCGAGTACTGTGAGCTCTGTACAACACGAATGCTGCTTACTGACACAGGATTGAGCAATACTCGAGGTTTTCATTGCTTTAGCAAAGCATCTGTTCATCCACAGGATTATGGAAGTTTTGATTCCAATAAATATATGTTCAAGTTTTTCCTTTTGTTTTCCACTGTAGCTCATTTTGCAGTAGCTGCTCAATTTTGCAGTTAAAAAAAATAGTCTCGTTTAGTTCCATAATTACATCCTGCTACTCCCTCAGTACAGTGTTTAACACTGGGGCTGAGTTTTAAAGGCTCTGCTTTCTTATCTAGCAATTAACTTGATGAGCAGTCTTGTCCAAAAGCACCAGCTTGAGTGCTACAAAAGATACGGAGCATCAAGATCACATTTTGAGTGTGATTACTCAAAATCACACATCATTATTTTTCAGGAAACCAAGTACTGGGGCTGACTTTTCTGTTATCTGCCCCTGGCTAGGGTGAGTTTCTCCTTCCAAATTCCTCTGTAAAGGAAGAATTAAACTTGCTTTCAGTTTTAACTTCACGGAGAAAGAAGGAAGAAGTAAAGTGGGCAGATGGTTAAGACAGTCACTTGTTTTCGAGGGCATGAAGGGTTGGCAGAGCATGCTGCAGTCACAGGACAGCTTGAGAATTAAGGAAAATTTGATGCTTTTTTTTTTCCCATGTACTTATTTTGCTTAAAAGTAAAAAAAAAAATGTTTCAGGTTCTTGGTGTTTCAGTCATTAAAATGTGTTGTTTTGCTTGGAAATGGAGTTATTTCATTGAAGTTCAGTTTTGTTTATCATTCAGAAAAGCTTCAGAATTTATAGTTACTACTTACCTTAAAAGTCTTGCTTTGTGCAACACTGGAAATCAGACACATCTTTCCTAAATCTTCATTCCAACTTGAAGTAGCTGCCCTTGCTGGAAGGCAGCAATGTATAGTCAGAAAGCTCAGAGTTAAGTATAGCTTTTTAGCTCACCATTTTAATTAAAAATAGGCAAGGGTTATTTGTGGTGTGTTCTTCTACAAGCAGGTATTGCTTGGAAGTGGTTCTGGCAGCCCTGTGCTCGATTCTGGTAGCCTGTCCCTTGTCTGCCTTCATAGTTTAGGGTGGTGACATCTTTCTGGATTCCTTACCAGTTAATTCAGAGTCGGATAGCAGGTTACTGAGATAAATTGAAGAAAATGGTGTTTTTTGCATCTACTGAAAAGTCTGCATCTACAAAAAGCGAAGATTTTCCTAAAACCACAGCACAGAAGGAAGGTGTTGGCTAAACAAACTTGTTTCAGGTGCTTCTCTGTCTATGAAACTTTGCAGCTGTATCAATTTACACTTGCTTTAGTGACTTATGGTAATAATATTCTAGTAGAGGAGTCTTAGGAGAGCCTAATAATGGAAGTGGGTGGAGTTGTCCTGTTCAGGCTGGATGAGGACTGCACCTTTGCCAGGCAGGCACTTGTGGCTGGGGTTACTGCACACTTCCTAGGGATGCTTTACCAGCCTACAGTTACTGCTTTGATGTTGGTGCTGAATGGTTGTTCCTTCTGTCACTGAGATAATCTTTAACTCTGGAAAGTGGTTATAATTATTGCTTATCTGCAAGACGTATTAATTTTATGACTAACTTTAGACTTTCACTGGTGACTCTGGAAAACAAACGCTGTAAATACAGCGAAGACTTGAGTCAAAGTATTGTGTTAAGCTGGGCAGCTTTTTCCATGTGGCTAAGCAGTTTCCATGTGTAATTAAACTGTTTCATTACAGTGCTCTTCATCAGGGTTTCTGTTCATCTGCATGCTATTAATGTGGTTTTTTAAAAATTAATAATAATAAAATAAAGCCAAGAAGCCTTTCAGTAAAGGGAGGGAGGGACGGGGAGAACTTGACCTTATTCTGTGGTGTGTCGAAATGTAAATTCTGCATCACATCATCATATGCTTCTCTAGTCCAAGATGTCTTTTCTAGGTAAATATCTGAAGAAAACGTGCTTTGAGCTTTTAAGTCATGTGTATTTGAAGGACAGCAAAAGCTGGTGGGCTTGACGCTAGCACCATCTCAAGTATAAATTCATCTTGTTTGGTGTCTTCCTTCATGAGTTGCCCAGCTTTTGCAGTTTTTCCACATCCAGTCTGAGCCAGAGAAAACTGTTAATGGACCTGTCTCGTATCTGTTACGAAAAAACAACAGCTTGTGAGATGAGCGTCGGCTTTGCCTGTATTTGTAGTCGGTCGCTTTCCAATTGGCCGTGCTCTGATGTTTTTCCAATACAGGTAGTACATACAACTAACTCTTCTCCCTCAGTGAGAGGTGATATCTGCCTAATAGGCAGGCGACTTGATGATGACTTGCAGCAAACTAATTGTAGTGTGTAATTAACAGCTGTTGGGCTCCTTCTTTGCTTTTAAACCTTTGCTTTTAAACTAAACGCAGCTTCTCAAGGTAAATTGGTACTGGCTTTCCAGGCTAGGGCTCACTCATTTCCTAGGCAAAGAACATCCTTTATTTCAAGTAGGTATGTCTGTGCAACATCCTTTGAATTAACAAGTTATAACTGTGAAATTCAGTTTAAAGCATGGGGGGGGTGTGAAACAAGTTCCTAGCCTGCTCTTTTTTTGGTTGCTAACACTGTACCTAACCTGGCTCATGTGTTCTCTCCCTGTCTGCAGGATTTTGAAGCCCAGAGCAGAAGAGTCAGGGGAATACTTGTGCGTGTTTGTGTTTTCAAACTCTCCTGTAGCCAACGCCACTATAGAAGTGAGAGGTACTCTTTTTTTTGGTTGTGTTTTGTTTCCGCTCCCCAAAAGTGAAGTGCTTTCCCTGCCTCTGCCATCTCACTCACTGTCCATACAACAGAGCTAACTCAAGAGCTTGTCCTCATGAAATCAAGCCTGTGTCCGATCCCTGGTTATAATTTTGGGGTAGGATCTTGCAGATAATGGGAATGTGACCATTGCACTTGTGGTCTGCACAGAGGGTACTAAAACGCCTTCTAGCACAGACTTCTGCACTCGTTTGGTAAATCTGGCTGTCGCGAGAGAGCATGTCTCGTGGGATGAAGATTGCTATAGAATAGATCTGTGCTTATGCAAAGACAGCTTTCTGTTTCACAGTAAAAGAGGCCACCTGAACGTATTCGATGTACTTTGAGTTTCTGTTCTGAATGTGGGGGAAAAAAGTAAGAACCGGCATCTCCCGTGTGGCAGCCTGGAGCTGGTGTAATTGTAGGCTCTGTCTGCAGAGGCTGTATCAGCTGCTGAGATAGCTTGGGTTCTGGTTTGGACAGGTGCCCTGTACCAGACTGGCATTTCCTACTTTTATGCACCATTTTTTCTGCCTGTTTTGTGTGTGTTGGTGCTCTTCTGATATCTTTAAGACCCTAAAATTGTGGCTGGAAAATGCAAATGTGCTGTTCGCACTGAATTTTATTGTAGTTGTTGAACAAAAGAACAGTGTTTCAGCTGTACAAAACAGAAGGAACACAGAGCTGATGGTGTTATATACAGTGGTAAACTGCTGGCACAATACAGTTGATTGGTTGAATAACTCTGGAAATTACTGGCCCACTGTTCTGCAGTAGCCGTGGTTTGCCCCCTCTGTGCTGCACTAAGCTGGAATTGATGCACTGTGGTGGCTTTATCAGTCAAAGATAAATGAGATCATGCAAAAATGTGTTGTAAAAGTCTTGCAACCAGCCTGTGTGTGTCTGGGATTATACTGATGTTTGTTTTATGACAGTGTGCTGTAAACTTGTTTGAAATCTAAGTTAGCATTATTTACCATCCGCTTATTTATCGTATTCTGACCAATATTGTACCAAGACAGCCTTACAGATTTCCTTTGTCAATCTGAGAAGTTTTTTTCAATGAACTTGCCTAAAACAACCCATCAAAATACACCCAGTGTTTCACCAAATCTAGCTCTGCAAGGAAAAAGGAAATCTAAAATATGTGTGCTATGCGAATGCACCACAAGCTCCTGTTACACAGAATCACAAAATCGCTCGGTTGGAAAAGACCTCTGAGATCACCATGTCCAACCGTTCCTGTCTACCCACTAAACCATATCCCTAAGTACCTCGTCTACCCGCTCTTTAAATACATCCAGGGATGGTGACTCCACCACCTCCCTGGGCAGCCTGTTCCAGCTTCTGACGACCCTCTCAGTAAAGAACTTCCTCCTTATCTCTAACCTGAACCTCCCTTGGCACAGCTTGGTGCCGTTTCCCCTTGTTCTATCCCCCATCACCTGGGAGAAGAGACCAGCACCCACCTCTCCACAACCTCCCTTGAGGCAGTTGTAGGTGGTGATGAGGTCTCCCCTCAGCCTTCTCTTCTCCAGGCTAAACAAGCCCAGTTCCCTCAGCCGCTCCTCATCAGGCTTGTTCTCCAGAGCCCTCCCCATCCTTGTGGCTCTTCTCTGAACACGCTCCAGAATCTCAACATCCTTCTTATAGTGAGGGGCCCAGAACTGAACACAGCACTCGAGGTGTGGCCTCACCAGTGCCAAGTACAGCTGTTGGCCAAGCTCAGAGGTGTACGGCATAGGAACATATCAGAAATGGAGCATTATTGGTTAAAAATCTGACTGCACCTCTAAAAATTCTCATTGCTTTGCTTACAGCAAGTTGACTTCAAACTTACGTTGTACTTCTGGTAAGCTTGTCTGCTGGGTGTTCAAGGTACGTAGGTGTAGGGTTTTCTTCTCTTTTGGGGGGATTTTTTTTGCATTCTGCTCTTACGTTCTAATTTCTAAATCTTCTGATATTATCTTAATTAAGATCTTAAGTCCTTTCTGCCTTCTCTCGTCTGCTTTGGGTGACAAACCGCTTCCAGAGACAGGAAATTTAACTTCAGTGTTAGATTAAAACCTTTTCTGGCTTCATAAAATCTCTCAAAGGAGCTTTTAGAAATGTTTGGCTTAGGGGCTTCTCTGCTGCTCGGTGAGGACAGCAAGAACACTTGGCACAGAGGTTTACAAGAATGTAGGACTTAACATTTTATGAAGAAAAGCCAGTATAGCTGATCGAAGTACTGGCACAGAGGGCAGAGAGAGAATAATAATTAATCCTACTAACAACTTTTCACAGGGAATTTCTGTTTAAAGACAAATGAGTTAAAAGTGAATGACTCCAGCACCATTTCTGGGAGGTTTTACAGCTGCGCCTTGCTCAGCAGTTGCAGTTCCAGAGCTTGGGATCTCCCTGTTCTCCAGCTCCTCCTTGCAGCATCACAAGAGTGGCTGATGGGCTTCAAATTCCTCCTTGACAGAGAGAAGTCCTAGGGGTTGTTGTAAATATTGTACGTGTTCTGCCAAAGCGCTCCTAGTTCTCAAAGCAAACCAATTTTGATACCACTTCAAGTGTGGAGATGTTACCTAGTTGTTAATCAAGGCGTATGTAATGCATCAGTGATGCATAACTCTTTTTTGACCATGCAGAGGCTGTAATTTAACGCTTACCTGCATGTGTGGCCTGTCACGGTATTTGTGGACGAGCAGTTTTACACAAATTTAATTGCTGGTTGTTGTAACTGTGTTGCAATGCTGAACTGCTGATGCACATAGAAAAGATAGTTCCAAATAAGAAAGTGCTTGTGGCCCCAAAATAGCGACTCTCTGACAGCTTGCGAACAACTTGAACAAATGCCTCGCAGCAGATGTAATCCAGGATACACCAGGGCCTTTTGTGTAATGTCTCCTCTTTTCTTCCTCAATCTCCACGTGTGCTGCGTAAGAAGATAAAGGAATGCAGAAACTGATAGAATTGGTAGGTGTGCTTGGACATTTAAAGCAGATTTTCTTGGTAAAAAACCTGACTGGTATTACAGCACGTGAAAGTACTGGGGGTTTAATGTCTGTCTCCGGGAATTTCCAGGAATGGCGTGAGTCTGGTTTCCTTCACACAATCGGCTTTTGGATGAAGTATCTGGTGAAGACATGGGGTTATTCTTGCTCAAATTATCTCAGAGCTGTTAGGGGCATTGTGCGAGTGCAGCTCGAAGCCTAAAGCAACAAAAATGCTGATATTGAGAAAATTCTGTCTTGAAATAGAGATCTTCTCCCACTCTTGGCTTTCGCAGTGGAGTCAGCTGGCTGAGAGCATCGCGGGTGACCAGCCCGTACTGTGTGATGTGGTTCTTGTCAGCAGGAGTTGTGACGATGATCCTGCCAGGCACCAGCCAAGGTACGACGTGCTGTCTCTCCCTGTCTGGAAATAGGCTTTTGAAATTGCTCTGTTGCCACATGGTGGAAATACCTGCAGTGATGCTGGAAAGATTTAAAAGGAGAGGAAAAAAAACAAACCCCAAAAACTCAAAACCATCCAACTCTGAAGAATTCTGCCTCTGCAATCTTTCTGCTCTTACCAAGATCTTGAGAGGAAGAGAAGAAAACAAATTTGTTCTTTTATCTTCTGATACACCCCCATCCATCGTCTGGTGCAGGGCAGCAGCAGTGAGCCCTGGATGGGGAAGAACATACTGACGGTTCCCTCTGTGTCCAGAAATAATGCAGGCATCAAGAAGGATGTGCTATGTATGTTCACTTCTAAGCAGCGTACTGGAAAACACGTGGTTCTTTCAGCAGCCTTGGAAGATCTTGATTTCTTGAGTCCTGCCTCTCTCAAGAAACCTCTGCAGCAGTTTTCACAACACTGTGCCCAATTTCTGCATTAATTGTGGTGTTTTTTTAGCACACAGCTCATCTCAGAGTGGTCCGAAGTGTTACACGGAAAATGCGCGTCACGTTCTCCCTTTCCACAGCACCTTTTGTTTCTGAGCTCTCCACCCAGGCTATGAAGTTAGACATGGAGTAGAATTATAGTGCAGAAAAAGAAATCTTCCAGAGCCCTTTTACTAGGTCACCCGTAAGACGTAATAGTTTCTACATGCAAGAATATTTTTAGGTGCTTTTGTCCTTGCTTTAATTTTGTCATTTAATGGGAAAACCTGAAGAGGTTTTGTTAAGTGGGACATGGTTTGGAGGTGTTATGTATTTTAGTTCTCCCCTCCTTTTCAGCAATACTAGTAAAACTTCTTGAAAATACCTGGAAATTAAGGGCTGAGTACCTTCTATGTGTCAAGAAATGACACTGCATGCCTGTAACAAAAAACCAACCCTCTTTTCAGGGCTGTGTTCAAACCACCCCATTCAGAAAGCACTTGCTGCACAGTGCATTGGGTACTCAAAGCACAAAGGCCCAATGTTTACTCTGGCACAAAACCTCTTTGTTGTGATGCCGTTTAGAACTATCAAAAGAATGATGCTTATCAGGAGTTTACTCTTCTGTCAAGAATGTTTAAATCTGAAATCTGTGTTTATTGGACTTTTTTTTAGTAGCAGTTAATTTAAACTAGCCCTGCCTCTTTTCTGCTGCTTCACAACCTGTTTCAAAGAAACATTCAGTATTTAGTTTTCCTGTTTCAGTGTAAGAACAAAAACCTTGCTTTCTTTTATCAGGAGCGTTATCTCGGTCTCACTGATGTAGGAGCTGACAAAGGCGAGCCCATGTCTCTACAGCCAGCTCTGTCTGAACAGAGATGTGGACTGCGCTGCTTAAAAGCTGCAGTGAAATTTAAATCCTTCCTGAACCAAACCTGCTTCATTCTGTGCTTTATCTGTTACGGGCACTGGAGCAGAATGGAGTGAGAAAAATCTTGACTTGAAAAGCTTCACAGGAAAACATCTCCCTGTTGCTAAATCTGTGATTGAGGTCAATTGCAGGGATATTTTAATTGTGGCTTGTACAGCAGAATGCAAAATTAGCCAAACAGTTTGGTGGAATAAGCACTGGATTAGTGTCTCAGCCATCGCTTGAACCTGGCCAGCTTCAGATGCCCTGAAATATTAATACTTTATTTTTGGTGCTCCCCTCAGACCATGTACAGAAATAGTCCCTCTCCTCACAGAGCTGGAAATGGCTGCTACCTCGCTGTGCCCAGCAAAGCAAGAGCAGAATATATTCCTGTCACTTATGCTCTCACTGGGATAACCCAGCAAAGATGTCCTCTTCTTAAAGAAATACAATTCTCTCTTGGCTGTAGGAGAACGCTAGGTCACCCTGCAGCAGAAGTTGAGGTGTCCTAGAAAGTTTTTCTTCTATCTATTGGGAACCTTAGAGAAAAAGTGGGCCAGCTGCAGGGTGCTGCCTTGCGGTGCATTCTCCACCTGCAAGGACCTGCACGGGCTCGCTGGCTGCTGGTGGATGGCAGTGAAAAACCAAAGTGCTGGCAGATGGAGACTGTGTGGGGCTTCAGCTTTAAGCTGGTGAATCCTATTTCTTCTTTTCCTAATGGAGGTAATTTGCAGTCACTTTTGACGGCTTCTCAGTGCTAGTTTTGGGACCGTTGCCTCGTCACCTTGAGTCTGTCTCTTGTGCTTGGCTTCTGCTGGCCTTTCATTTTCATCAGGTCAGATGTGATCTTTGCCTGTGGGCCTCAAGGAAGCAAAAACCCCAGGGAAGTCTTGCCTAGCTCCTGCCCGAGAGAGAACTCTCCAAGCTTAGCAAGGAGGAGCTGATGCCTTTCAGCATATCACAAGATGAAATTCGCCTCTTGTTGAAGAGCCACCCTATTTTGGAATAAATACTACATGCCTTTTTGAGGCTGCAGGCAGTGGTTTGAAAGGATGCTGCAGGTGCCTGCTGGTGATAAGGATCCTGAAGATGTAATGCAGCACGCTCAGCCCTAAAGCTGATTTATTTTCTGCTTGGAGACCTCCAGCTTGAAAACTTAATTTTCAACAAGTGTTATTGCCCCTGGTACAGGTAGCACGTGATCACTGAGCAAGTATGGGATGTTCTTTGCTTTCCAACTTGCTTCGTTTTCTATACCTGGCAGCTGCTTTTTGTACAAGGCCAGAGGATTGTTGTGATCTGATGTCTTCTTTCAAAGACATCTTTGTCTTATGTCTCTCAAAGTATTTCCATGTTTCATGTGTAAAGATACGTTTTAGGTGCCATTATTCTTAAAAATGAATAAACCCCCTAGTGCCTCGTTCTTGATATATCATGGTTATGGTTAGCATCACCTTGCAATTATTTGGCCTTTGTCTAGTTTCGTCCAGTGGTCTTGCTACATACAATTAAGTAAATTGAGTATTGTTAGCAAGGCCATTCTTTACCTAAGAAAAATACTGTGATTGTGTCATCCTTAAGGAAGAAGGTGAGGGAAGTAATGAATCAAAATCTGTAAGTATCCACTCAGGCAATGAGCTCTTTTCACTTCCCTGCTGAAAAGATATTCACTTAGAAACTGGAGGGGCAAAAGAGAACATGCATAACATACTAAAGTGTCTTTAAATGGTGTCACTTCCTTAAGGGCTTTACCAGAAGTCCTGGTGTTAGTTGTGATCTCTAGTGGGCAGTATCTCTGCTGAGGACCTGGCCTCTGCATCCTCTGCAGCAGCATCCAGTGCAGCAGATCTGTCAGGCTTCAGCACACTGACAGCTCTGGCTGTTGCTGAGTCGGAGAAAGCTCTCGTACATGTTGGAAATTGTTTGAACTTATTGTTCTGGGAAAAGCCTGGGTTGCTCAGCCTCTCCTGGTGTATTACATACCAAGGAATGCTGTAGCTTATGTGTTCTTGCAGCTATGATTCTTCCGTTTTTCAGAGCCTATTTGAGTTCTGCCTCTAACAATGTTGATTGGCTTCGTTACTCTCTGAAAAGAATCTTGCGTGGAATGCTTTCTTGAAAAGCCCTTGTATTTGACACATGTGAATTCCTCTAGCACTTAAACTTGCCGAATGTTTTCCCGAAGAGCTGTGATGTAACTTTTGGACAGACCAGGTTCAGCTGGTGTTGTCCTGTTGCAAGAGATGTTTTGCTTGTTTTTGTTTGCTGCAGCTGATGGCAACTGTGAAACTTGCTTAATTCTTTTAGCCTGCAGCTGCAGAAAAGCTGTCTCAAACCTGCGCTCCCTTTCTGTATCTGTCTGTAGGGGTTGCTAGTGGTAAAAGAAACTCTCCTTACAATAAATTCCAGTTCCTGGGGGTCTTTTCCTGGAGCGCCCGGCTTGGACTCTGACCGGATTAACAGATCAGTGTCCCGCGATCACACAGCAGGCCACGTGTGGCATAATTAGCGAGCTTGAAAGCGAATGGGCTTTAAAGGTGGTCACTACAGCACCAAAGCCATCTGCTTAAGCGAAGGTTCAGCTCGGGCAGCCCATTGATCCATTGTAATCTCTCGTGAGGCATTAGGCTGCCACGGGCTGCTGCGACAAACGTGGCGAACAGGTTATTTATAGAGAGATTAGTTCAGAAAATGCCCTGACAATATTCAGGGCTGTGTTTGGCTTGCAGTTGCCCATCTTCACCTGCAGCCCTCGTTAGAGCATATGTTTGTGTATAGGCTGAATGAAAGGGTCTCTGCTGGAGGGATTTTTGACTCCAGCGGTACCCAGGAGGAGTGTTGCTGTGAGGTGTAACCAGTCGCAGCGTGTTTGCGGCCCAAAGAAGAATACCTTGATTCAGCTTTCAGAAATTCATGTCAAGACAATACCAGCTCATAGTCCTGACGCGATGGGCAACTTGTAACCAGGCTCCGTTTCAAAGCTGAACATACTGCAGAGCCACTGCTGTGTGGTGGGGAGGAAGATGTGGATGTCTCTCAGCTTTCTGCATGGGGGAATGGCTGGGCCATCTTCATTTTACAGGCTTGTGGTAGACAACTCCAAGTTTGATGTTGAGATGCTGCTTGGGGAGACATGGAAATTGCAATTTTCCTTCCGTGAGATGGGCTCAATGTGGGAAAGGCAGCGGCTTCCAGGGCACTTGTCACTTGGAATCTGAACTGAAAATCAGATACAACACTCCTTCATGAGCAGCTTGTAAACAGAGGTTTTTGGGTTTGTTTTGTAGCTACTCCTGACATCACCGGCCACAAGCGAAGTGAAAATAAAAACGAGGGGCAGGAGGCACTCATGTACTGCAAGTCTGTGGGCTTCCCGCATCCTGAATGGGTGTGGCGCAAGAAGGTCAATGGAGTGTTCGAGGTGAGAGAACTGGGATATCAGGCATGCGTTAACCTGCCAAACCCCCTAGTAAGGAAGGAAACAAACCCCTTGGTCTTAGAGGTGTATTGTTGAGGGTGCTTTGTAACACCTCGAAATGCTGTTCCTCAAAAGTCTGGTAAGTTAATGAGTGAAGCTGAAATTTTTCAGCAGTAGCGAGTATAAAATGGATATTTATGATGTTGTGTGAACAGATTTCCTCATTGCATTGCTGCTGGGCAAAGCTATGAACTGTCCAGAAAGATGTGATGTTCAGGGTGTCTGCTACAAATTGCAAAATGTGAGCTATGAAATGTGATTTCAAAAGGTTTGGTTATAAATTACTCAAACTAATTTCCAGTTTCACAGGTTGAGCTCACCAGATTTAATCTGAGAATGTGGCAGCGATAACCTTAAGTGTTTCAGTCATTGTAGTTTTTCCATGTGACAGCAGATCTAGCAAGCAAAATAACTTGGCCAGCAGTTGGAATAGCAGAAGAGAAGCTGGAAGTGGCTAAATCCTCAGCCCACCTGTTTTGACACTGCTGTGTCATCTGCCAGAGAGGTAGCAATTTGACTGACAGATGAAGAAAAAAATGTCAAGCAAATAATAGTATGGGTTGATTGCTCACTAAGTACAAGCTTACATTTTTAAGGACCAGTGCTGTGCGAGTGGCTTAACAAGTGCTGTGAGTCATCAGTCCTGTGGTGCTGTGCAGTTTTCCCTTCACCCTGTCTTTCTGGTAAAGTTATTCAATAAATTCACCTCGGATTAACTTTCAGGAAGATCAAACATTCATCCTTTGTCCAAGTTTTTGGCCCTTTTTAATTCTTGAAACATAAGCTACGCTGGAAATCTCCTTTTCAAATGTAGAAAGAATACAGTGCCTCAGATTCCAGCTTCTGTAAATATTCCTGAGGTCAGTAGCTTAGGCTGCCCTAAACACAAGTCTGAGCAGATTTTTAAAAACTTAGCAAAGGCAAAATTTTGTTAGGACTGCCATACCTTACATAGTTAGAAAATGCTGTCTAATGCAGTGTAGAATAATGTTAACTGGTGCTGCTTTTTCTCCCTCTACACTGAAATTGTTTTGTCCCCTCTGGGCCATACATCCTCTCTCCTGTGACTTCTCTCTTCTGTGTAGGTCTGCCTGTTTCATCTTCGTGCTGTAAACTGATGAATGGAGCGTAACCGTTCTCTTGAAGGAAAAGCTTGAGAACATGGTAGCTTACGTGGTCCCAACCACTGGTGTTTCATGGCTGATGCTGTTAAAAGTAGGCTAAAAATACAGTTTGTCAGCCAAGCTGGCTTTTTTTGTTCTTGCTTTGAAGCACAATTTGCTTTAGTGAGAGATGCAGAACATCACCACAGCTGGTGGTGGGCTTTTCTGGTGTGTTGAGAAACTGGCAGCTTTGTAAGAATCCCTCAGATCTCCACCAGTTTCCATGACAGAGCTATGAAAAGGCACCAGAACTTACTAAAGCTCTTGCTCTTTTCCTCTTCCACCTTTCTCCTTTTATTAGGACATCAACAACTCCTCCGGAAGATTCTTTATTTCAAATAAAGACAACTACACTGAGCTCAGCATCATGAACCTACAGATAAACGAGGATCCTGGCGAGTACCAGTGCAACGCAACCAACCAGGTCGGCTCCGTCTCGGTCACAACCATCCTCCGTGTCCGCAGCCACTTGGCTCCCCTCTGGCCCTTTTTGGGGATCTTGGCAGAAATCGTTATCCTCGTTGTCATCATAGTTATTTATGAGAAAAGGAAGCGGCCGGATGAAGTCCCAGATGGTAAGTGTGCTCAAAGCCGCTTGTAAGGAGGAAAACAAATTAAATGAAAGAAAATAAAAAAGCCAAAGCAAACTTGTGGAAAGAGAATGGAGTGGGACTTTGTGGCAGGAAGATTCAGCTCTGAGCTCTTGCTTTCTTACCTGTTCCCTCTCCAAATGTTGCTCCCAGCAAGCGCAGAGGGTCCAAGTGCTGCGTGAAGTCCTAACGCTGGACTTCTCCAAGATCTCGGACCAGGGGGTGGGAGGGCGGTTATTTCAATATCTTTAAAGCTTTTGTGGCACAAGGGGTTTAGCGCTCCCGTCTGTCTCCTGCTGTAGCAGCCCTGGGAAATCCTGCACATCAGCCCTGAGAAGCGTAGGGCAGCAGAGGGGGAGAAACAGGAACACCCTTATCCCTGGTGGCACTCACTCCCTCTTCCGCGGGGCATTGGATTGGACACTGGGCAGGGAAATATTACATGTGAAGGAGTTGGGGACACAGAGATGCTTCAGAAACAAAACACATTTTCAATGCTAAAAGGTGGGGGCAAGGGTCTTATTTTGGTATTTAACTGAATTTGTATTTAAGGAATGCTCTGGAAATTGTCTTAACTGTAGTAGCCACTGAGTTTTATATTTTCTGAGGATTAGGTTTTATTTTTACCAGGTTTGATGGTAGCACTCATTAAACTGTGTTTGGTACGCACAAATAGTAGTAACTGTTTCACCTTTGATCTTCTGCATATCTTCCTCTTTTAAAGACAGAGGAAGGGGCAATTTGAGGCTAAAATGAGTATTTGAAAGCACCACGTCAAGAAACAGGCTTTAATGTGACACCTAGCTGCACATCAGTGTTTTATCAAGAAAATCCTGTTGAAGGAGTCCTTGGGAGGAGTGGCTGGCACGCTGTCGTGCTGTAGAACAGGACACCTCTGAGTAACAGAGCGGGTGCTTTAGAGGACATGGAGGGCAGCGTTGCTGGATCATCGGTGTCTTTCTGGGTTGGCCAAGCCCTCTGGGTGACCTCCGAAGCTGTGTTGTGGCTGGTGCAGCACCCAATAGTTGTTGTGGAGCTGCACGAGGGATTTGCAACAGCACAGTGCGAGGTTGGCCTTTTGTAGGTGCCAAGACAGGGATCTGCTCGCCAAGTGTGGGCAAAACCAACTTTGCAGTTCCTGAGCTGTTTAAAAGACTGAAAAAAATATTGCAGAACAGATGATAGACACTTGGAGAATGGCTGAGGCGTGGGTCACTGCTGTGGCAGATCAAAGATGTCTTATATAGTGCATACCTAGAGGAAACCAGCTTTTGGTCGTAACCACTTGAGAAGCATTTACTAACCGCTTACTGAGCATGCGTTGAGACCGGTCTAGGTGTGTATCCCAGCACACTTACACTGCGTCGTGCATGTTCCTCTGCATAACTCAACAGCTTGCAGTGGCTGGGGAGTTTATACTGCCAGCAGTCTCTGTCTTCAAAGTGGCTCTCAACCAGCCCAGAAAACTTCAGATGGATTTGAAAGCGTTGTTTTAAATGTTACCGTGCATTTCTCCCACGTTTTTACGCCACGTCGGCCTGACTTGGGTTTTGGGATGGCCGGGGAGCACCTCACCTCTTTGATGGCTGCTTTTCGTTCCCTGCATTTCAGACTTTCATCTGGTGAAGTTTCATGAGGTATCAATGATTGCAACTTGATGGAGAAATATTTATTGCAAGCAGCCTTAAATAGACTTAACCCAACCAAAACTGGCTTTGGCTTCACCAGGTTGCCATGGTAGGGCGATTAAGAGGAGAGTTCACTCCTTGTTTGTTCCGAAGGCTGAAGTTTTCCTGGCTGGTCCAGCCACTCTGCAGATGCCCGAGGGATCCAGGCTCATCACCTCCACTGGAGGTGTCCAAGATGATGAGCCAAGTCATTGAGGTTAGCAAATTTGCTTGCTTAGTCTGCGGTTATTTTCAGAGCAGCTAAATTGAGTCCTGGAGAGCGATGCGCCTCTGTGGTAGACAAACTTTTCTCTGTCCGCTTTCTTGGAGGACAGAATCTGGTATCTGTGTTAGAGGTTTGCCTGGATGAAGGGACCCAGTCGGCATCACATCTTCTCAACTAAAGGCTGACTTGAGTCCTACATCTCCTTGGGTACTCCTGCACTTTCTGTAATGGCATTTGAATCTTCCTGTGGTAATCGTGGTGGGGAGCACCATATAAACGCATACGTGAGAAATCGTTGATAGGCTGCTGATTTCCACACCTGGTTATTTTTATTTAGGTGATTCTTAATTTCATTACTTTAAATGCACTGTTACGAAATGCCAAAGTTAATGTTTTAATGCAACAGCATGCTTATCAGTTGGAATTTAAGCTCTGCTTCCAAAATTGTACATCCACCTCCACATGCCGCAGTGAGCTGTAGCGGGTACCATCAAGGAGCCTACAGCTGAGCGAGCAAAGCGCGCAGATACGAGCCCAGACACCGTGTTACTTCATATCATTTAGCAACAGCTGTGTTCTTTCTCAATGATCAGCTGCTTTTCCAAATTATTATTATTATTATTATTATTAT
>NW_010199422.1:0-7597 GCF_000695765.1 Mesitornis unicolor
GGGATGGAGGTGAGGCTGACCGGTCTGTAAATGTGAGAAACCGCACAAAAAATGTATTAACCAAAGAAGACATAAAAGGAAAGTCTGCAGAGTTTAAGAATGTAATGCTTAAAATGATAATTGATACGTAAGCTTCAAGATTTTTGCTGAAATTAATGGATTGTATTAATTAGACTTTTCTAATGGCTTTCTTCTTCCCTAGGCACGAGCTTTAACACCTCAGACAGCAGAAACGGATGCAATAAGATTCTTGGTTGGAACACAGTCTCTTAGATATGATAATCAGGTAATTTTTCTGACAAATGTAGGTTATATTTTTTCCTTTTTTTTAGCATTGTTATTATATAATTCCTGCTCCATTCTTCCCCCCTGTTGAATTTGAACATTAGGTCATAGCAAGGTTGAAGACTTCTGTGAGTAGAATGTAAAGCTATTGATAAGAACTGTAGATGAATGAAAGCTGTGTGTATTTGCGGAAAATTAAATTATTTTTCTAAATTGCATGACTAGAACAGATTGATTTAGTAAAGGAACTACCATGTTTTTGTTTATTTAAATCTATAGATTCTCTGAAGCTATATTTAAGCCACAGAAGAGATGCAAAGTAAAATGAAAGTCTTGAAGCGTTGATTGCCACTAATGGGACTCCTTGTATATGCGCAGTTCTGTGTATGTGAAGCTTCATAAACTGGACTTTTCATTATTATTAGTTATTGCCAATCAGCTATGTCCTTTCTGATCGTAAGTTTAACAACAATTTAAACTGAGTGCAGGTGGCAAGGCTTTGGTAGCAGGGGAGCTGCAGTGGTGGCCTCTGTGAGAAAAGGCCAAGGGTTGCCTGTGCTAGACATGAACTGGTTGCAGTGAACCCACCACAGGACACAGCTGAGCCAGTCAGCCTGGTGACACGTCTGTAAAAACATTTAAGAAAAGGGAGAAAATGCTGCATGTAAACAGGAGGAGAAAACAAAGACTGAGAAACAGTGGAGGAAACAGCAAAGATAAGACCAAGGTCAGGAGGAACAGAGGGTGCTTCATAGTGGAGCAGGCATCCACTGCAGCCTTTGGAGCACCTGTGCCAGAGCACATGCATGTTCCTGAAGGAACTCTGGCCCATGAAGACCACATGATGGAGCAGATGAAAAGAGTGAGATGGATAGAGCATCAGAGAGAAAACACTATATACTGGTCATAATCACTACTGCCACACACCCTCCTATGTCACTTGACGCGGGTTAGAGGAGTCTGGAGTGAAGTTAAGCCTTGGAAAGTGGGGAGAGAAGGTGCTGGTTTAAGGTTTGGCTTTTTCTTTCCCACTACCCAAATTAGTAATTACTTTTTTATTTTATTTGGCAATAAAATAATTAATTTACTCAAGTCAAGTCTGTTTTGCCCACAACAGTAACTGGTAAGTGATCTCCCTGTCTCTAGCTTGGCCCATGAGCTTTCTCATTGCTATTTTTCCAATTTTCTCCCCCTGTCCTCCTTGGGGCAAGTGTCTGGGTGGGAGTCTGGCTGTTTTCCGCAGCTAACACACACCATGGAAGCCCCTAGAATGGAGACAGTCACTGACTCATCTGTAATGGACAGTGCAAAATGAACTTGGAACCATGGCTCTGGGAGATGTAAGCTGTCAGTTCCCAGTGAGGTTTTGAGTTTGTTACTCAATGATAGTACTGAACGAGGCTCAAGGGAAAGAAAATATTCAAAGGTGTAAGGAGGATGGAGTATTCAGTTTCTTTACGTTTCAGGTAATACTTGTGAGACCAGTAACAAAAGAAGTGTCAGGACAAACATAGTTACAAATAAGTACACACAATTATATTTTTTATTGTGCTCTCTCAGATCTGGCTTTCTTCTGTGATTTCTATGTGATTTTTTTTTTTTGGTTCAACTAATTAAATCCTGATACAAAGTTCTAGTTAGAGAATAGTTCTTACTTATCAGTTGTTATCTAGCAGATCTTCAATAATTTAAATGTTCTGATTTAGATTAGTTGATTTGGTACATACTATGTGTTTTAGGAATACTTACACATATTTCAACTTTGAGTATGCTTTTCTTTTTCTAATGAGTAACATTAATAATAGAAATGCAGGACACTTCCTAGGGTATTAGCAAATGTTTAGGGGTTATTGGCCTTTAGCTGTGCCTCAGGCCATCAGCTCCTCTCAGCTAGTTGCTAATCCCCAAGAAGTGCCCTAGGCCTCGAGTCATTATTGCTTAATTCAGCACTAGGTTCTCTAGATTTGCTTAAAAACTCTTTTAGTTACCTAACCTAACTTACAAGCTGGCTTGAAACCAAGCTGTGCTTGACCAAGTACTGCACAGTGAGAAATTTCTTATACAGCACCATCATGTGCAGAACATTTCTTCCCTTCTGGTCATGGACAGATGCAGTGCAAATAAAAGAGCAGTAGTTGTACACCTGGCATGGTAACTTGTGCCTCATTGAGGTTTATTGCTGTATTAAGCAATTTAGGCATTTATAGACGATCTGGTGAAAATATTTTCCTATTAACAACGGTATCTGAAAGCAAAGGAAAATGTTTATAAGATTTTGTATTCTGTCAATATTTGAGATATTAACAGTGTGTAGTACTTAGCAAGTTATGAGGACAAATGCTGGAAATTGTTCAAGTAGTTTCTCTTTGCTGTGCTGTGTTCTACACAGTATGGTTTTGGAAATTTTGTCCTCAGTACTCTTCTTGTTGCTGAACTGTGGCTTTGAATGCTGTTCTTAGTTGTATGCATTTACTGTATGCTTTGGAAACATCTAAAGAAAGTATATGTCACTTATTCTTCTCTCATCTCTCTCATTCCCAACTCTCCAAGTTACTTTCAGTCTTGTATTTTAGAACCTAAGATATTTATTTTCAGGGTTTCCCTTAATGCATAGCATTACATAGGCACAAAGCAGAGCATTGGCTGAACTAAAACAGTTCTCCAGCCTTTACTGCACATGATTGCCTGATGAAAGAAAATAAATTATGGAGATCACATAATTGAAGAAAAAGAGATACTTGTGTTGAAATTGGTTAGTTTTAGTCTTCCTTCCTTCCTAATGTCCTTAGCAATCAGTAATTCCTCCAGAGTTTCAGGAGAACTAAACAGTTATTTGATCCCATTCAAATCTCACTGCTTTCTCCTGAATACTCTGACTTGTGTTCAGTGGGAATTTTTCCCAGTGTAATTAGAGTCCAGCCCAGATCCACAAAGATGATTGAGGGAGTGGAGCATCTCCCTTATGAGGAGCAGCTGAGGGAGCTGAGTCTCTTTGGCTTGGAAAAGAGGAGACTCAGGGATAATATTAACTCATTAATGTTTATAAATTAGTAAAGGGCGAGTGTCAGGAGGAAGGAGCCAGGCTCTTCTCTGTGATGTCAAATGATAGGACAAGGGGCAATGGGAGCAAGCTGGAGCATAGAAGGTTCAACCTGAACATGAGGAAAACCTTTTTTACTGTGAGGGTGACAGAGCACTGGACCAGGCTGCCCAGAGAGGTTGTGAAGTCTCCTTCTCTGGAGACATTCAAAACCCGCCTGGACACATTCCTGTGTGACCTAGTCTAGGTGATCCTGCTCTCAATGACTCATTTGTATAGTTATTGGTGATAAACCCCATAATTTCAAAGAGGTGATTTCCATGAGGATCATGTTACACAAGAGTTAGGACCACATGTATGATTAACCGTTACACTACAGTCATGTTGGAAAGTTCTTTGTGTGGACTTGGTGTACTTAAACACTACCTGTTTCTATATCCTCATCTATGGTGTCCACATGCTGTACAAACTAATCCATGCTAGAGCTCATTTCTACACTTCGTAAGGAAATTTTAGGAAGATCATTATTCAAGAACTGCAGGATAATAGCCTGCAGCACAGAAGCTTGTCCAGTTCTGCCAGACAGTTGTTATAGGTAAATATTTCCTTCTGCAAATACTAGTCTTCATGGTGTTATATGTGTACAGTATTTGGTACTAGTATATTTTCTTTGAAAATTCTTTTGTCCTTAGTATTTAGCAAAATCACTATTCCATATGATAAACACAATTTATCTTGTATTCACATCAACATGATTAAGAAGATCCTTAGCAGAAGAATGTTGGGGGAACTTTTGCAGTTCTTTCTGTTAAGCTGATCTATGTTTTCTGATAGACTGTAGTGTTTGGCATAGCTGTGAAAGATGTCATTTTTCAACTTGAAAGACTATAAACTTTACCCTTATACATTTCATATTTCCCAAAAGTCTTAGTCTGGACCTTTAACTGATTAACTGTGTGTTCAGCTGAGATCCCTGATCTCAGCTGAAGCAGAAACATAACAGCAGAGGAGAAATTGGTTATCTGTGCCTTCAAAGGGCTTCAGCTGGGGTAAAGAGCACCCCCTTAGCTTATGTGCTGAGCAACCCTCTTAACCTGGTCAGTGTAGGTAGAGAATGTGTGTGACTGTAGTAAATAGGATTTAGATTTGTGGTTCACCTTCAGGGAGTTGGATTGAGCTGCCAAAGAAGACGCCAGTGACTCCAAAGGAAGGTTGGTTTCCCCCTCTTTTACTTCTTTTTGGTTGGATTTTTTGGGTTGTTTTGTTTGTTTGTGTTTTTGTTTGGGTTTTTTTGGGTTTGTTTCTTTTGTTGATAGCTGAAAACAAGCATATTTAGTATATCTGATTGTGCCTGACATGGGAAACTAAAATAACTTTAATTTTTTAAACTACAAGAGGTCTTCACATATTTCACACTGTTTCTCTGTTAAATACACAATTCAGTAAATTAAGAGCTCTCCTTCTCTCGGTTATGTTTAAACCAATTCTCAATATTTTGCTGTGTAAAAATGACAACAGGTGTTACTCTTCTTGCCATGAGTCTGTTAAAAATGTTTTACCTTACAGTTGTGAATATGTTGCTATTCTTTAGCTTCCACTTCTGTGCTTGTAAAGTAGCTGTTTGACTTGTCAACAGTTAGTTGTAAGTTCATTCAGAACATCAAAATATATTTGGTAAGAGCAGCATAGAAGGCTGAATAGATGATGTCTTTCAGTTGTTAATTTTTTAAAAGAAAAACAAAAAACAAGGGATGAGGTTGAACAGATGTTTAACGATGAAGTGAGCAGGAGCTTTCTGTATAGACAGAAGCTCTTGAATTGGGATACAGGGAAAAGATCAGAGAGAGGATGTACAGAAAGCTAAAATGAAGTGAAGTGATAGATCTAAGGTATGTTACTCTGGAGAGTTTTGAAAGGCTGGAGAGTCACTCTTTAAGTTGGACAGGAACATGGTTATGCAGTTGTTGGGGTAAATGGATAGTGTCCTGATAACCTAGGTAGATTTCTAGGTTCTGGGAAACAAATGAAATCTGAAAAGGTAACTTGCTAATCAACTGCAGAGGTGCTTATGTGCCTTGGATGACAGAATGGAAGAACAATAGAGGTGATGAGGGTCCAGCATTATGTTTGAAGGAGGAGTTGCTGAGGACAGGGTTTGGATGAGAAGGAAAAAGGTAACATGTAAACCCAACCCTTTAGACACTGGATTTTTTTTTTTTTTAATATTGCCAATTTAGACTGAGACCTATTTAGCACCTTCTGTATTTTAATAAAATTTTCTGTAATACTGTGTAGCTAAGACTTTTTCAGTGATTCAGTAGTTAATTTGGTAGACTTAATTCAGTCATTATGATAGGATGGCTCTTGGGGGTTTTTGTTTGTTTGTTGGTTTTGGTTTTTTTTTTGTTCATTGTTCACCCAACTTTGCTAATGAATTTTCAATGAGGATACAGTTTTCTAAAAATTGTGAGTCTTCTAGAATTTTTGTTCACTGTTGAGCTTGGAGTTAGTCTCACAAATAGTTACTTGTGTATGTTGTGCCAGACTAGAATCTTACTCAATTTCTTATATATTTTTGAGGCAGCTATAGAAAAACAATTGACTAAAATGAGAGAGGAAAAATAAGAGTAATATTGACCTATTAAAACAAAACAAAACCAACAAACAACCAAACAAAATAAATAAAACAAACCAAACAAAAAACCTGTAACAAACAAAACTCAAAATCACAAAAAGTAAACCTAGTTATGTGTCTTTTAAAAATTTAATCTATCTATTAAAACACTACTGGTTTTCTTAATCTTTCAGTTCAATTTTTTAATTTTCCATGTAGTATGAAGAGTATTACAGGTTTTTATGTTGGTACAGGTATGTGATTTTTGTGAATCTCAAGAAGTTGCTAACTGAGCTTACAGTATTTGTTTCAAATGAGTCCTTTCTCTCTCTCACTTTTCTTTGTAGGATGTTTGAATACAATCATTTGGATACAGAATTGATTCAGACACTTAGACTGAGGATTGTAATGTTATTTCTTTTTATTGCTCTAAGAAGTGTTGAATTACAATACGAGTGGTTTATTTACTATTAGCCATAAAATGAAAAATCGCCTTCAAGCTTTAAGTTGCAAAATTAAGAAGAATAAACATGGTGTTTCCTCAAAACAGGGAAATTGCTTGTTTTTCTGGAGGAGTATATCCTGCATGAAATCAATGATATACTAAGTTGTTAGTATAACACTTAATTAAAGTAGATATCGGTTGTAAAATTCTCATTAAATTGTTCTGTGCAGTCATTGTGTATAATTAAGACCCATAGGAAAACATTTGAAACCCTAATGTTCTCTTTTATTGTATTTGCAGATTCACATCATAGATTTTGATGATGAAAATAACATTATAAACAAAAATGTTCTCCTTCATCAAGTGGGTGAAATTTGGCACATTAGTACCAGTCCTGCAGATAAAGGTGTACTAGCAACCTGTTACAATAAAAGTAAGTCCTTTCTAACTATGTAACACTTAAGTGTTGTAATATTTTTAAGTGTGCAAAGATTGAACATCAAGCTATATGTAAACACTTTAAATTGGAATTATCAACATGGATGTTTTTCAAAAAGTCTTCTGTACTGTTACTTGTGCCTTGTGTGTCTCATAACTTTGTTAGAAGTCTGCTTTTGCATCCATGTTAAGGAAAGCAGCAAATAAAAAGTTATTGTTTACCTGATTAATGCAAAAAATAGCAAATAAAATATATTCCTGTTATTTTAGGTGTTATTCTTTTCATTATTGTCTATGTTTGCTTTTAAAAGTGGAAGAAAATGTTTTTCTAAACAGCATCATGCCAGTATCAAGCTCCTATTTAAAATTGCAGGTGAAGCTTGTTTGTAGTGTTATTTGTCATATGTTAAATGCAGATATGCCCACAGAGAACTATAAATTGTTATCCAAATATCTCATCAGAAACAGTAGAAATACTTCTTGTGTAACCTAAGTGCACAGCTGTTGAGATTAAGGATCTCTGAATTTCCTAGGTTAGGCAGGTGTGAAGATTTTCTATCATGAGGCTTGAAGAATCCACTTGCATCACTTGAGGAAGGGAGTACTTTTTCTCTCTGTCAAGCAAGAAATCTGTGCTGTCAATTGGAATAAATATTTCTTCTAGTAAATATTAGTCCGTGCTTTTGTGGAAATACAGTCCAAGAATATAAGAATGAGGTTGTGAGTTTCATGCTTTGTGCATCTGTGGACAGCTGTAAAGATGTGAATTCCTGCT
>NW_010199422.1:7628-8130 GCF_000695765.1 Mesitornis unicolor
AACCTTGTGACTATGTTAGTGAGAAAGTTTCAACATTGCTTGGTTCTCCTGGTTCTTTTGGATTCAAATAGAAGTGCTGAAGTTTTAATTTCTTTCACAAAACCCATGTGACTATTTTAAAGGCAATTCCAGAAGATAAATAGAGTAATAAAGAGCTCTTTCTGTTTTGAAAACTAAAAATTATCGTAGGCGTTTTGACAGAGAGAGCACTTTTTACTCTCTGGTTGACTTACTGGACATAGCTTTCTCGCCTTGTTAGTGATCCATGGGGAAAGTGGGAAAACAGTAATTTGGCCTGAAATTCTTAAGTAGTCTTCATAATTTTCTGGTTATTTTCAGAGGAGAATCTGAGAAATTGTCTGAAGTCTCCTTTAAAGAAAACCAAAATGAAATTTTTAGGTTTATTTCTGTAGCCTTTCTGAGTTGGTTGCATTTTTTTTTCTTAAAGAATATTGTGCTGCATGCAATAGTGTGAAACATTTTAAAGAATTAGTGTGCCCCT
>NW_010199422.1:8153-14222 GCF_000695765.1 Mesitornis unicolor
ACAGCAAGATGATACAAGGTAGCTTATCAAGTCTAGAATTTCAGGTATGTAACATTCCATGTAATCTTAACCAGTCTTAATTTATTAAATTTGTATCTATTTATGAACACAAATACTGTTCTAGAAAGTATGGTGAAAACATGATTTTATACTCTTTCACAAAACTTAAATACAGGCCTTCTTGAGTTCTTTATAGCATGTTAGAGCAATTTGTTAGAGCAATATGCATATTAATTGAAAATCTTCTTCACTAGAATTGAGTTTCTATCCAAGCACCCTCAAATACTGAAACTTCTGATTTCCATTATTGGACCTAGTAATTCATATGCATGTTTTCTGTTCTAGCTTCTTTGTGTTCTAGATTTAGTTTACCTAGTTTCTGAACATTAAACTTTATTATTTTTGCATAAACTTTCTACAGAAAACAAGATCAGATACTGAAATGATTTTTTTATTGCTCTTAATAGCATTGTATGGGACAGAAAGCACACAGCATGGGGTTGTAATAATAAGGAACACTGCGTTTAGCAGACAACTTCTTTCAAGTAGTAATGCTACCAAATTAAGCAAATGAAACCTTTAAAATGCCTTTATGTATTGCATTTGTTTTGTTATTTTAAAAAGACTCTTAACTATTTTCCTCATTGAAATACCAGTCAAATGAGATGATGCTGTCAGAAACAGTCATGGGTATTGTGACCATTCCTTGTGTTTGAGCCCAGTGCTTCTGGCAAATCTTGGCTGGTTATGAAACTGGAAGGATGAAGAAGTGTGATGTGTGTCCACTATTAATAGCTGTTTTTTGAAGTTGCTTCAATAAGTGGTCAAATGTGACATTGAAGAAAAGTGGAATCCTGTAGCTTTTGCATGTCATAGCTAATTGAAGTAAGCTAATGGAATAGGGTGAAGCACTTAGGAAAAACTTTGAAATTTCCTCTTTTTTACTGGGAGAGATACTGAGTTTTCTTTTGCTTTCTCACACTTACCTTGGTTATGCCAACTACCTATACAAGTAAGGTCTTGTGTCATTTAATGAAAAAAAAAAAAAGTAGAAGGTGCAAACAGAAGAGTACTTTATTCACAGCTCTCCTGTTCTTTGTATTTTTGCCCAGGAGGAGGAGTATGGTTTTCATAGAGGAAGTTTGGGGAATATAATAATGGTTGAACTATACTGTGTGCCTTCGGATTCTGAGTCTTGATTAACTTTTAAAAATAAATTTACAGCTGGTGAAACAGAAAAATATCAATTTCTGAATAATTTAAGTGTTTCAGTCATCTGGACTTGCTATTCTTCAGATCATAGGTTATTTACTTTTTTAGAGCTGACTTATGCAAGATAAAAGATTTATTTTCAAACATGCTTTTCCTAGATTTTTAGATAGTCTTCCTTTTTAAAATCATAACATTTAAAAAATGCAGTGAAAAATCTTTCCACATATATACCCAGTAATATTATCCTGTAATATTGTGACATTAAAACTCTTTTTTTACTTATTTAGCTATTTGACAATTAATACTACTGCCTCAAAGTCAAAGACAACAGTAGCAGTTTGGCTATAAGTTTTGAAATACAGGAGATCTGATATTATTTGCTAGTCTTTTCTCTTGTAGAGATAAAACTTAGCAAAATAATGTAATATGCAAAGCTTTCTATAAATTTTTGCTGAGTGCTAAGAATTGCATGAGGAAAGCCAGTACTCCTATTCAAGTGGTGACGGTAGGTTATTTTGGGGGTCAAGAATCAAATGGAAAGCTGTAAACACACTGTGTGTTTGATGCTGGTGTTTGGTAGTTTTTACTGTTCTGGTTGAGAGAAACCTGGAATTGATGTAATTGGGCTCTTAATCAAAAGTTGAAAGATCCTCTGGCATTGGGAAGGGGAGTTCCTATGTTTGGTGAGGTTTTTGGTTTTGGTTTTTTTTTTTTTTTCCTTCAAAGAAGGCATTTCAGCTACTTCTAAGTTCAATGCATTTTTTTTTCCTGATGTGTATACAGCATCTCTTTCCAAAGTCATCGTTGTGAGGCCTGAATCATACAGGTAGGAAGCCTCCTTCAAAAGAAGTGATGATGATGGAGAAACTATCAGCCCCTGTCACATTCTGGGGAATTTACAGGTTTTTTTTCCTGCTTCATGGATATGTGAAAACTTTTTACTGGAACACAGGAGGTTCAACCTAAACATAAGGAAAAACCTCTTAACTGTGAGGGTGCCAGAGCACTTGAACAGGCTGCCCAGAGAGGTTGTGGAGTCTCCTTCTCTGAAGACATTCAAAACCCACCTGGACATGATCTTGTGTGATCTTCTCTAGGTGATCCTGCTCTGGCAGGGGGTTGGGCTGGTGAGCTTCAGAGGTCCCTTCCAACCTCTACCATTCTGTGATTCTGTGAATTTGTCCTTTGACACCTGTAAGTGAAAGAGGCATAAGGAGGTAGAACTTCAAACGTAGATGATGATGATTACTATTATTGGTACACCTACTGAAGATCAAAGTCATGTGTATATGAGTCAATAGCGAGGCTTCCATGTCAGTTAAAATTAATTCCTTCAGGGGCTGACTTCTGATAAATTCAGGGGTTTTTTTCCCCCATAAATGACTAAACTTCCAACTGACTATAGTTCAGTCATTTTTTTTAGATAAGCTTTTGTTTTTGGGAAACTAAACAAGATCTGTCAGAAGTGCCAAATACAGCATATTTCAACAGTTGGAGGCAGACTCTCCACTCTTATTTTTGGCAGATCAAATAAGAGTTACTGTCCTTTTTCATAAAGCCCATTGAAATATTTACTATTTGCTGGCATATTAATTCTGCAGTCTCTTTAAATTCTTACAGTTTCAAGAAAAGTAACTTCCCTAAAAAGTAAAATAAGGTGGTTTGGATAACTTTCTTGTTCTCAAGAAATCACAGAGGAATTTAAATCCTTGCTGAACCTGCAGTTCGGCAACTATGTTCTCCTAACAATGAATAAAAGTTAATTTAAATGCTGCTTTGTATTCATTTGTTCAAAATATTTTACTAGGATATTGTTATCTAAGTAGGTTTTTAAAAAGGAAAAAAACTCCTTTCTTTCTCTCAAGTGCAGGAAAACTCCTTTCCTTTTTAGCATTTTAGTATTTACTGCTTGGATTTCTAATTTTGTTATTACATCATTAATAAAGACTTGTCTCTTTTAATTCTGGATGGTGATATTAACTAGAATGACACTGGTTGCAGTAGCATTGGAACAACTACATCTTTGGATATTAACCAGAAGTTTCATTTTCTAGGCTGTTTTGTCTTTCTATTAAGACAAAAGTGTGCAACTACCTCTCTACCCCTCCCCATGCACACACACTAAAAATACTGGTTTAGAAAAACTGCATAATTGCAAAGGGAGAACTTGCTCTACTTGGTTCCTGTCTCAAATGTAAGGGTCCCCGTTGTTACCAGTGATTGCTGTATCACTTACAGAATTTTATTCTATTACTACTGATTTTAAAGGAAGATGATCTTATTATCAAGTGATAGGCTTAGTACTTATGTGGAATCTTGGCTAACCTTCAGCAAAGATCAGAAACTTACTACGTTGGAGGCATAGTTCTTGCCTGAACTCTAGGAGTCTAACATGCTCAGTGATATTGTATGCATATTATAAATGTATTAAGACCATTCCTGTGTAACTTGCATTGCTAATAGACTAGATGTGTAGTTGGTAGATGTAGGAATCAGTCAGAGATCATGTTGTTTTTCTGTTTTGTCATTTGCCAACTTTGCCATTAAAAATTCTTGTCTCCTATTCAATTGGTAGTCTGGGTGTAGCCAAAGCATGGTAAAACATGAAATATTTTTTGATAAAACATTAAAACTTATTTATTAACAGATAATGTTTTGTAAGATTAATTTTGAATTACTCTAAACAAATATGATTTCTTAGGGTTTTCAAACAAACTTCATGGTGGTTGTGGGGGAGGTACCAGCATAGCAACCTCTGAAACCTACTGGCTTTCCTGCATTTTAGAAATATAATTGGATCCTTCAGATCCACAGTTTAAAATAAATAAATAAAGATCTCTGACACAAGCTACCTATTTCAGGCAGTCATTACAGTGAGAAGTAACTTACTTTTCTGTTTTTATTTTATTTTTTAATTTATTTTGCAATTGTGATTGGCAACTATTTGGTACTGTAAGAATTAGGAATGCTGTATTTTATCCCAGACTCCTTTACTGAAGGGAAAAAAGTGCATACATGTGTGAAAGAAGCTAGGTGTAAGAAGGAAAAGAAGGATTAAAAACTGAATATTTTGGGGAAGGGGTAAGGAGGCTTTGTAAAATTAATATTTTAGATATCTAGATGAACTTATACACTGTTAGTTTTGTGATATTGAGGGGTTGTTGAGAGAAGGGTACAATGTTCAGAGGGTTTTGAGTTATGATAATAAGAGTAGCAATAAGCCAGGGTGCCATAGTTGCATTTTAATGGGGTTAATGCTTAATATCTGAAAACATCCCTGTGCTTACTTGCCTCTGATATTAATAAATATCTTAAAGTTATCTTCAACAGAGCAGAAATCAAATCATTTCCTTCACAGTGACCCAGATTTAAAATAGAGGGTGCTGTATTTAGTGGAAAATACCTGTTAGAACAATTCTAGAAACTTTACACCTTCCTTCTTTTATGCTATTCTGACTAGCTGTAGTCAGCTGAATATTAATTTTTTACTTTCCTCAAATTAAAATGTGACAGGAGTGACACTTCAAGAAAAGTGAATAAAAAAGATGACAAAGTAATTAAGGAGATTATAGCATCTTAGTAGAAATGCACTTTTAAATATCAGAAAAGAATAATGATGAGGGTCAAGAATGTACCAGTGAGATAAACCAGTGAGATATAAACCACTAAATATAACAATTTAAAAAAAGAAGATAAATTAGTCTTTAAATTTGCAAGAAGTTGGTAGCTATTCATGAGCTCTATTCACCTGCTTAAGGGGAAAAATAATTTCACATGTATGTTACTATTTAAAGTTTGAAAGAAGCCTTTCTTCGCTATTCAAAAAAGCATCTTAGCCCACACAGGGATAGATCTTTCCTTGTGATGAGAGGGAATGGCAAAACCCTGTAGATCACACTAGGGCAGAGTCACTTAAGAACTAGAACAGTAAAAACCTGACAAAGCCGTAGGCTCTGTTGGAATGCAAGCCATATTCAGTCTTGGTATTGCTGAAATTTTAGGCTACAGGAGGGGAATAGGAAAGCCATTTGAATGGACTTTTAATAGTATTCTGACTCAGGAAGAAATACCAGGAGTCTAAAGTGTGTCTAATACAATCTTTGTATGTAAAGTAGGTGATGGAAGCCTCAAGTCCAGGATTGGCTGAAAAAAGTGGGATCCCTGGGTTAAGATGAAGTTGGGGAATACTTTGAAATACATTGATTTCTGAATGATGCCCTCTTTGTCAGCCTAGTTTGTAATACAATGTCATCGAATGTTTGAAAAATGTACCAGTTAGGTGGATGTGCAGTGGTAGGTACAGCTTGTATGTTTTCCCTCCTCTCACCTGCCATTTTAGGATACTGTTAAGATGAAGGCAGACTGTTTTCTAAGGACTTGGAGAGTAAATTGCAGCTACATCATTCAAGGAATATGGAATCCAGAGGAATTTTTCTTGTAGAACATTTGAAGAGTTTTGCAGCTGTGCCTGTTTGCCAGGAATGGATGGCTTCTTCCCGAATAACTTGGGTCAGGTCTCTGCACAGTAGGATAATCTGTAAAGAGGATGAATGCTCATGATGATGTGCATGGGGAAAACTGTAATTCTAAAATAATTTTATAGATATAAAGGGAAGTCTTAATCCAACAGTTTCTACTTTATTGTTTGCAGAACCTGAATATAGCTTTCATTGTATCCTATAAGCTAGAATAAAAACTCAGATTTATGCATTGCTCCGAGATACAGATGATGTAATGGCTAGCTACCTGGGTAGCTACTGTGTTCTGGCAGGTGATCTACAGATGCTTAGACAAGATGGTAAAATTTTTTGAGAAGTCAAGGATTAATGCACATTGGTTGAAAATACAGTTTGCCTG
>NW_010199422.1:14253-28980 GCF_000695765.1 Mesitornis unicolor
CTAGGTAGCCATCTCCATTTCTGTAAAGGTGAGTTTTCAGGAAGGGATTGTAAGTAGCTGCTGTGGCGTTTCTCCTGTGTGGAGGTAAAGGATGTTTGGGGTGGCAAAGTAAATGACCGTATCTCCAGCATAGCTGTAGGCAGTGCCAACATACTGTTAAGTGTCACAGATCTGGTAGAGGAAATGCTTACTGAAAAACAATGTGGAGAAATGAAGGGAATAGTATAATTGGAGAAATAAGGAGATGCTTAAGAAAGGAGAGCTCCAAAACCAAAAGAGGGATATGTCACTTAAAGGGCAAGTGTATGACTGCAACCACTTGGGAGAAAGCAAGAAGGTACGAGGTGGTGTGGAGTCTTTGGACAATCAGTTCTGTGGAAGGCTGTAGAAATGTTAAAGTGGTAAGATATAGCCTTTAAATGTTGGTGTTTCGTAGGTGTTTTCTGTACCACTTAGTGTCTAGCAGTATAAAAATATATTACTGTGACTAAATGTCTACCTGTTTTGGGTTTTTTTATTAGTGGCTTCTATTTTGCATTCTGTTTCTTCATCATCTGTGGCAACTCCCTCTGCTTTCCTGAGATCTTATGATGTCCTTCTTTCCATGCCATTTACTGAAATGATCAGTGAAATAATTTGTTGATCCTTAAATTGTTGAGTCTGACTTTTAGTTTCAATGGTGCTATAAGATGAGCAGTAGTCTGGAGACTTCAGATCCTCTTTTTGCTGTATCAAACTGTGCTTGCGAACTAAACAAGATATTTATGCTGATTGTTCATGCAATTGTGAATTGGGTTGCCAGGGTATTTTCGCAGCCACAAGAGTACCTTTATGTAATTGAAAACTTGAAAATTAGAATGTGACATAATGGGCCACGAAAAATAACAGCATTAAAATCTGATGTTTGGAATTATTTGCTTCAATGATGTCAAGCAGGGTGGGAGCAGGTGTGGAAAGTGTCTGTGTTGGAGCTGTATCAACAATGAAAATTATTTAAGAAGAAAACAATCCTTACCTGCTAGCTTGTGAGGGATAAAACCTACTGACTATAAGAATCTTAACATTGAATAAAGAGGTTTTGGTATCAGACAGCTGGCTGCTCTTGGTTTTTTTGCATCAGTATTGCTATAATGATATTCTTTTTCTGGAAATTGTAACCTGTAGAGTAAATAGTCTTGGGATATTAGGCTAGTGTTTTAATATTGTGTATGTGTTCCATTAGCATGAACAGGCCCATGGCATTGACCTAGGGACTGAGTTGCAGTAGTGCCTGCTGTTAAACTGCTAGAATGCTCCCTGAAGAGTTCTGGTGTGGGCCACCTAGCACTTTAAGGCAAAGAAGCTTGGAGGTAGTCCAGGAACATCATGAGTAGTTGGAGTTCTTTCAGCTGTTTAACAGAGAAAGAGAGAGAGAGAGAGAGAGAGAGAGAGAGAGAGAGAGAGAGAGAGAGAGAGAGAAATTAACTGTGCTGGCTGGCCTCAGGGCTGGAGAATTGTACCTGACTTCATTTCAAGTGAGTCGCAAAAAATATATCTGTCATGGTTCTCCATTGCAGATTGTTATAAAATACACAGATTGTTTGTTTGTTTTGGAGAGTGTATTGCAAGGAAACATGCAAGTACTTCAGAAATTAGAAGAAATGATAAATATTTATGTGAAATAAATTAACGTATGTAGATATGGTCAAGAATTTCTGTTCTGTTGATCTCCAATGGTATGATGGTTCTGTTTGCAGCTTGTTCCACAAAATTAAGAGAAATTTTGGAGAGAATTTGGTCCTTCTAGAGAAGAGGATATTTTGGAACAGTTATCCTTTTTGCATAGCATTTATACAGTGTGTTGTGCTATGGAGTGGTTGTGTTGTGATTAGCAGTGGTAAGTACTGCGCAGGTGTGTCTTAAAGAATGCTGAGAAATTAAAGGGAAAACTTCACGCTTCTCCATTTGAAACCAGTGTTCATTAACTGGGTATTAAGTACACACATTCATTGAAACAAAATGTGTCTAACAATGATAATTAATTTACCCAGATCTTGCTTTTTTTTTTTTCCTCCTAGCTGTTTTCAGGTACTATACTCTGAATTAGATCGTGGACCAGAGCTCTTGGCCAGCATGGTAATTTGAGTTTATAAAAAGTTTCTGAGTAATCTGAGGTTTAACAAATGTTCATGTCTTGACTAATTAAAAGGAAATAATTCAAACCCTTAAATGATGTCAATAAATTATATAGAACATACTGAAGAATTGTTTTAGGGGTTGCTTGTGATTCTTTCACCCATACTTTTCATCACTGAATGATCTTCAGCAGAACTTCAAGAGAAATTGTTTTTTTGGGTTGGTTTGTTTGGGGGGTTTTTGTCTAGGTTTTTTTGGTTTTGTTTTTTAAACAGCTGATGTTTCCTCTTGTTCTTGATGATTTGAGCCCATAGGCAGTCCTGTCTGGTGCTCCTGCCATCCTTGAAATGTGAGAATTTGGTCTCATCAAGAATAACTAAAAAATGACAGCTGTCTTGAAGGAAGGCAGTTTTTCACAGCATGCTTTATCCTGTGCTGCTTGGAGAAGAGTGCTTATCTATTACTTCTCTTTGGGTTTTATTCTTAAAAATTCCTGTGGGACTAGAGTATGAAAGACATGTTATATACAACCACACATGGAAATGCAAGGCCTAAAAGAAAGATATGAATGTGTCGTCTTGATAGTGGAGTTTTTTTTGTTTGTTTAGGGTTTGTTGGTTTTTTAGGTTTTTTTGTTTGTTTTTTGTTTTGTTTTAAAAGCTGACAGTCACAGATCTTAAAAACTTGTCACATTGTCCTTTTGGGTGTCTTGCTTAGTAGTTCGTGAAGGAAGTACCAAAACAATGTGTAAAGATAAGTATTAGCGGGAAAATCAGCCGTAAAAATGTTAAAATGCCCATTGATATCAGATTATTCTTAGCTGCTGCTGGAACTGCATCATCAGGTGAAGGCCAAGTGAAGACTGAAATAGTTTAACTTGTGTGCTTTACCTGGAACTACACTTATTGCTGTATTAACTATCCAACATAACTGTCTGGTGGCAGCATACGGACATGTCTTACCAAGCATTTGACTTAGGACTTTAATTTCTAGCTTTCTTCACCTTGCATTTGTAAGATGTGTCTTAGTGGTATTTGTTACAATTTACTGATAAAATGTAGTACCTTTGAAACATATTTATTTCTGAATTTGTGTAAGTTTATTCCCATGGAGCTCTAGAAATATATTAAAAAATTTTATTTGTTAAACTCTTACTACCAATTTTAAGAGTTTAAACAACCAAAAGACATTAATGGTTTTAAATTCCATTTTCTGACTTCTGAAATAAAATTGCTTGCAACAAAGAAAATATATTTCTAAAAATATATAAGCTCTGATGCTCTAAGGTCTGGGGTTTTGATAAATTCAACACTGCAAATAAGAGTTCTTCAAACTTGGTACATCTTTGTTATATCCCAGTTTCACAGATGTGAATCCAATAACTTCAGCAATTTGGAAATTTTTAAATAATAAGTAGGCAAGCCATGTGATGTGGTCATTTTTAATACATTTGAACTTTGAGTAGTATACTTGCATGCTTATGAAAATGAAAATTTATTACATACTATTGCAGATTCTTAGGCAGACTAGTTACATTAATAAACATCTGTTGTACTGATAGCATCTGTATATGCCTTTATATCTGTTCTGATTCATATTTGTTGCTATTGAAACTAGAGATTTCTTTCAAAGGAGAGAAATGTGATTGCAGTCAGTTGATTGCAGAGCTATTTAAAATCTAAAACAGCTATCAGTGAAGATTTCTCTTGTATATTTACAAATGCAAGAAATTTGAAAATCGGTTGTGAAAAGAAAAAGAGAGTGGTCATTTTTTTTTCTTCCATTCCCTTCATAAAAACAAGCAAACCAGATCCTATATTTTTCTCATCTCCTTTCAGCATTTCCCCCCTTCAAATCAGATCTTCTTGTTCTGATCACCAGTGGAACTGGCATCCGAGGGTGTGTGTGCTGATGAAGGAAGGGCTATTGATCACTCTATTTTTACTGAGCAGCTACTTAGCTTCAGTGGCTAAGAAAAACTTGGAGGAATTTAAAATACAGCACATTTTTCTCTAAAAATTTGCTGTGTACAGTGCACAGTCTACGTTCTTCATCTCGCTCCCCTCCATTTTTAATGGGATTATTTGCAGTTCACCTGAGTGTGTTCTAATAAGATTACTTGAACAGCTGGGAAAAGTGAGAATGACTGTGGTGCTGCAAATTAATTGTTAAGTATATAGGAACTACCTTTACCTTTTCCTTCCAAATGGAAAAGTGCCAACCTGTTGGTCAGACAGATTAGTTCACCTTTAGTACAGCAACAGCAGTACTACAACAGCAACAGGAGACCTATGTGGATCAGCATAGACAGGTTTATAGATGGTCTCTAATGCCTTTTTGAACCAGTTGAGACTGCCTTCCACCACAAACTTTTGTAACATAGTCCAGCAACTCACTGCCCAAACTCCCCAACCTTTCTTTTTAAACTTGTCTTGTACTGTTTCAGTGAGTGCCGCTTAGTTCTAATAATGCAGCATTTGGCCTGTAATAGCTTTTCTTTCACCTTGCCACTGCTTTTTTTGTTTTTGTCAACTTAGGTCATGTTCTTCTCAAGGTGTTTTCCTTCCAAATGAAATAGTCCCAACCTGCTGAATATCTCCTAATAAGACAGTTGTTGCTTCATTTTCATTTATGTTGCCGTGTTCCAACTTTGCTATGCCCTTCTTTAGATGCAAACACAACAATTGTACTCTGTATTTGAGATATGGGCATATTAAGGTTTTATGCAAAATCTGAAGCAGTCTTTTCTGTTTTATTCACAGTGCCCTTTGTAAGGATGCCCAGTGCTTTGCTGGCTTGTGTGTCTACTGATGCACATTGGGTTCAGAGAACTGTCAGTGGTGACACAGAGCTTCATTCTGAGTTAAATATCAGTTCTGAGTGCAGCATCATGGCAGGATGGCTTAAATTATTCTTCTCTAATTTTTGTGTACGGAGAAGTTAATCTGTCACTTTTCTGACCACCAAATTTTCTGGGGTCTTTCAGGAGTTCTCACCTTTGTCATAGCATGGAATTACCTGAAAGTGTCAACTCCTGTAAGAACAGGAGTTGATGCTGTGACACTAATAATGCTGTTTGGAAATGACTCTTTGTATTTCACAGAATCACAGAACGTTAGGGATTGGAAGGGACCTCAAAAGATCATCTAGTCCAATCCCCCTGCCGGAGCAGGAACACCTAGATGAGGTTGCACAGGAAGGCGTCCAGGCGGGTTTGGAATGTCTCCAGAGAAGGAGACTCCACAACCTCTCTGGGCAGCCTGTTCCAGTGCTCTGTCACCCTCACTGAGAAGAAGTTTCTTCTCAAATTTAACTTTAGTCTTTCAGATAAAACCTTGTTTTAAATCCTTGGAATAAATCTAGATGAATTCGTCTCACTAGGAAGAGGAAAAAATTAATTTAAAAGAAAAATTTCTACAAGCGTACAATATTGAGTTGGTTTTGCTTTTGTTTTCTTTTCTTTCTAAGGAAAGCAATGCTCTTGAAGGGGGTTAAAACCTTTCACAGACCACTTTGAAATTAAATACTTGAAAAATAATATTCTGTGTTGCTGTTGTCTTCTGGGTTTGTGCATGCCCCTTAATAATTCAATTTCCTTCTGAAATCTATTGAAATATATGTGGAAACTGATTTATTTTCTCAGGGCAGGTGTGTTTTCCGACTACTACAAATATAGGTTCTTCACTTCCTTTACTTGTAGGGACATATAAAGCCACCAGAGGGCAAAAGTGTGGATGGGGAAGGCTCTTATCTGCAACTTGACACATGCAGACAGGCACATGTGCAAACACATGTCTTGTTTTTCTGTTTTCTAGCTGCAAACAGGATAGGTGCCACTGTGCAGCAGTTGTGAAGACACGGTATAAATAGTTTGGTTTTGTAGATCTAGAACATACAGGCATATAAACACAAAACTGCTGATGAAAATTAAAATAAAGTTGGCATTTATTTTAATTTAAAACATTAATTCTGCTATGATTTATGGCTGTCTGGTGCATTGCACTTACCAGGCAGTAAACGTGTGTGTTAAAAAAACTTCCTGCAGAGAGAATTCGTCACTAAGGGTACTGGAAATAATGCTGCTTGTCATGCTCTCAACTGCTTAGTACTGAAGACAGCAGGTGATACTGGCTTCACTGGTTTCACTTTCTGTTGCTGTTTCCATGTGATGTGCTGCTGTCATTAAAATCGGAAGGGAAGTTGAGTGCATCTCTCTAAATGTTCCCTCATGCTCTTATCAGCAGTAGTGATGGGATGTACAGAAGGAAGATTATTCCTATAGTTTGAGGGATGAAATAAATGTGCTTGGTGTTCTCCTAATGTTCTTTGTAGCTTTTACCTGTTGTTTTTTCTAGGAATTTCATGTAACTTGTAGTGCTTGTTTCCAAGTACTCTTCAATAAGATTTTAAGTTAAGTGATTGACTATCTGATCAGTGTGATGGAAAACCACTATGGAAGTGATGAATGGCTTGAGAAATTGTTCCATGTTAGTTGCTGTTCAACTTGAAGGCCTCTGTACATAGATGTATATTGAGTTCAGTCCACATGACAGGGTGCATAACTGTATTATCTTAGTCTGCACTATAATATTATTTGTAAGACTGTTGAAGTTCACTTTAGTAGTGTGTCAGCCAGTGTGTAAGAGCAGATACATAGGGAAAAGTGTAAGAACTGGGGGAGCGTATATAATATAATTAACTTGAAGCACAGATGCTTGTTATTCCTTGATTTAGGATTTCATCTTTATTTGACAACCATTATCAGGATAATTGTAACGTTTGTGCTATGAAGCAAAATAGAGCTAATGTCAGAAAGAAGAGGGAGGAGAGAAAATGACTAAAATTGAAATATTACAGGATGGTCATGATATTGAAAAGAGTGCTTTTAAAATACAGAAAGTGGATAAAATGCTTCTGAATTAGAACTGTCACTGGGAGAGAATCTCTTGAATAATCAGGCTGCTCTATCCTTCAGCTTTAGAAGGTTCATTCTCCTCCCCCTTTTTTTTGAGCTTAGAACAAGAAAAATAGTTCTCCTTCTCCAATTTCAAATAGCTTTTTAACTCGGAACTTTCCAATACTAAACTGAACTAGTATAATAAACTGAAAAAAAAAAATGTTCTTTGTCTCTTCAGTCAATGCTATTGTTGCAGTAGATAAAGTTTCACAGATACACCTAAGGTCTTATACTACATGTTTAGATATTCTTGTCCAACTAGTTTGTTAATTAAATGAAACTATAAGGCTACGTTTTCTGTTTTTATTAGACTTCAGAGATATTCCTGAATCATCCAAGTGAAACCAAGTATACTGTGCAAGTTCTTTCCAGTAAATATTAAGAAATCTTGTGATTTCACCTTTTTTCATATTCCACTTCCTGTAGCCTTCTTTCTACCAAGGAAAGATACACTGCTTTAGCTTCACCGTAATCCCATCTTTTCTGGAAAGCTGGAGAGGCTGAGGGAGCATCACTTGCTTGATAAATTCTTAAAGAGAGTGCTAAAGATTTTTTCTTTTATTTTTCTTTTTACTTCTGCTGACTTATATCAACACCACAGTTCAATTCCTAGCCATATCTTATTTAATTGGTATTTTTTTGATGAAGTAAGAAATCTAGAGTTTGATCTAGTAATCTGATAAAACTAAATCTGTATCGTGTATTATTCTCTACATTGCTTATGTGAAAACGTTAAATGTTTTGAAGACTTACAAATCTAGGATTTTTTCCTAATTTTTAGGTGAAAGTTTGCAACCTTAGTTCTCTTAACTTGTGTGGTTTTTAAAAGGAAACTGTGATTATATTGACTTCATCTGTCATAAAACAAGGATCAGCATTTCTGACGGTTGGACATTAAACTTAACAACCATTGCAGATGTTTCTGGTACTGTAGCTACTGGAGTAACAGCTACAGGGAGTGTGAGAATTTTGAATGTTCATGTGCCTTTTCTGGCATTGTGAAGACTGTTTTACAGCTCGGCATAGTTTTATGATGTCCATTGTGGGTGCATGTGCCATCTAGTAGACTAACAGCGCTTCTCCGCTGTTTAAGAATCATAGGATAATTCAGTATGAGGGGAATATTAGAGGATTGTAATGGATGCTGAACTAGAGTTCAACCTCCTACCTGAAGCAGAATCAGCAGTGATATCAGACTGTTTTTTTCAGGGCTCTATATGTTGTTTTTCTTATGCTTAAGGGGAATTTTCCTTTATTTCAATTTGTGCCTATGCCTCTTACCCTGTCACTGGGTGCTACTGAGGGAATTTGACTCAATCATCTTTAGTTCCTAACATCGTTATTTATTCCTATTAATAAGACTCACCCTGTGTCTTCTCTTTGAGTCTCCAACCCTATCAGCATCTCTGTGGCTCTTACCTGCATTTGATCAAGTACGTTCCTATTTCTTTTTCACTGGGGACCTCAGAACTGGATGCAGTACTCCCTATGTGATCTGCCCAGGACTGAGCTGAGGGGAATCCCTTGACCTGCTGGTGATGATCTGTCTAATGCAGCCCAGGAGGCTGTTGGCTTTCTTTGCGGCAAGCAGGCAGCTGGCTCATGTTCAAATTGCTGCCACCAGGACCCCCAGGGCCTTTTCTGCGGAGCTGTTCTCCAGCTGGTCAGCCTCCAGTGTGTACTGGAGCGTGGGGTTATACCTCCCCAAGAGTACGGCTTTGTGCTTCGCTTTGTTGAACTTCACTTAATCTGTCACCTTGTTAGGGACTGAGGGGAGGCTGATTAGCATGTAGGTCCTCCTTCTTGCCCATCTTAAAGATAGAAATGACATTTACTTTCTTAAAGTCCTTAGGAACCTTTCCCCATCACCATGACCTTTCAAAGATAATTGAAAGTAGCCTCATAATTAGATTGGCCAGCTTCCTCAGCTCTTGTGGATGCATTCACTCAGGTCCTATTTGTTTAAATATTCCCTAACTTGATGTTCCTCTATGGAAAGTGTGTCTTCATTGCTTCAGATTTTCCCACGGTAATGGGGGCCTGGGATCTTTGAATCCTGAGGGCAGTAAAAACCAGGGTGAATAAGACGTTCAATACTTTGGACTTCCCTGTGGTCTCTGTCATCAGGTCACCTGCTTCATTCATCAGTGAGCCCATGTTTTCTCAAGTCTTCCCTTTGCTGATATATCCATAGAAACCATTCTTGTTGACTTTTATCTTTTGCTGAATTCAACTCCAGTTGAGCTTTGGCTTGTTTCTGTATTCCTCCCAGGTCATCTGTAACTTCTTCCACCTTTTGTATGCTTTCTTTTTATGTTTGAATTTAGCCAGGAACTTCTTTTTCACCTATGCAAGCCTCCTGCCACTTCTGTTTTACTTCCTACTCATCTGCATGGACCATTCTTGAGCTTGGAGGAGACAAATCTTGAAAATCAACTCACTCTCCCTTTTCTCTCCAGGACTGTCTTCCATTGGATTCTTCAGAGCTGATTCCTGCCCAGGCTAAAGTCTGCTCTCCTGAAGCCCAGGTTGATGTGTGATTCTGCTCCCTGTCTTGTTCCTTTATGTCAGGGAATGAGATGAACTCCTCCATCTCATGATCTTTGTAGCCCAAGACTCCCCCAGCCTTCACATCTCTGACCAGTTATTTGGTATTTGTAATCATGAGGTCCAGCAGAACAGCTCCCTGTTGTCTTATTGATTGGTGGTGTTTGTTATCATCAATGAACTGCAGAAACCTCCTGTATCCTAATGCATTTTCTTTTCAGATGGTGAGGTGGTTTAAGTCCCACACGAGGACCAGGACCTATGAATATGAAGCCCATTCTTACTGTCTGAAGGTTATGTTATCCTTTGCTTCATCCTTTCTGTAGCAGACACCAACTGCAATGTTGTCACATTGGTCTACCTTCTAATCTTAAACCATGAGCTCTCAGCTCGACTTCATCCCTCCACAGAGCTCCATGCACTCTGGTTGCTGTAGTTCATAATGGTCAGTTCTGCCTTCTCACCTTCCTGATCTGTCCTTCCTAAAGAGCCATGCCACTCTGATCCCAGTGGGATTGTACATTCCAGTAAGATTCTGCATTTGACATAAACATAAGGTGTATTTGGTCACTACTAGCAAGTAAGTTGTCTACTGTGTCTGAGCTGAATATTTGACTGTGGGATGGCTTAGGGCTTAAAAAACCCACCAAGAATTTTTTGGGTTTGTTTGGTTATATATTCTTTTTTTTTTCTTAAATTATAAACATTTTAGGGAAGGGCTATATGTCTTTCTCCATTCAAGTACAATTAAAAAAACTATGGTGGGATTTCTGTCCTATGAGCACTTCTGAGCTGTCAACAAATGAGGAGAACTACATAGTAGTTAGCAGCCAACTAACAACAGCATATGTTGTTTGAATGCCCAAAGTTGAGAAAATCACTGACTACTATAGGACACTACTTACTCTTTTTCTTTCTCTGGATGTTCTGGGTGTGCTAGCTGTTGATATCTGTAGACATCAGGTAAGTGGAATTAAACTGGAAAAAAAAAACCCAAACGCTCGAGTAACTTATTTTTGTGGTATTAGTAAAACTGGCTTTCTTATTGTAGCACTTGTAACTGACCTTCTGAACAGAAAATCAAATGATACTGTATCTAACTACTAGTTGTTTATGATTACTTTCTTCCGTGAATTATTTGTGCTTTATCTGTGAGTACTTTTGAAAGCTAGCTACCCAAATTGGCCAGATAATGCAAAGATATAAGCAGCTTATGACTCTGAGATCTAAGCTATCAATAGCAATTTACTGCTGGAAGAAAGTTTGCGTATATTGATAGTGGCCACACATCTTGAGGGAAAGTATGAAGTGGAGACTGTGAATGGCTGATATAAGGGTTAGTGAACCTACCTTTTCAAATCAAGCTGGTGGTTAGAGCTTTGTCCAGCAAGCTTGAAGCAGCCACATAAAACTATGATGATATTTATTTGTCAAGTTATAAGTAGATTTCCATGAACTGTCAAGTCCTTACATTTGTCTTTGGAACTCCTATGGAATGTGAAAGGTTATTTAGATAGACCACTGAACATGCAACTGTCTAGTAAGGTGCCTGATTTGATGGGGGGGATAAGTGGTTTGCAGTTCCCATTAACTGGTTAAAGAGTATAGTGGTTTAATACCTCATGAAACATTGAGTGAGAACCTTAATGCATTGCTGTCATCTAGCCCTCCTTAACTGCCAGCTGCTGTGGCTTTGGTGATGAAAGTGAGTGCCTCCTTGAGACTCCTCCTTTCTCTTTGCCCTTTTGTGTGTCTGTAAAACTATCAACGTTGATAATGGTGTTCAGCTTCACTAGCCTTAGTGATGATGGAAGCCAACATGTCAATATGGTTCATAAACTTTTATTGGTGCACTGTGCAGCTCTCCTCAGCACAGGGTTAGATCTTGCAATGCTTTTTGTATGGCCAGTTGATACCTTGCTTTTGCCTTCCACTGTTGCAGTTATGGTGTGCTGGTGGTAACGACTGCAGGAAGATTGTCGCAAACAAATAGAAACATGTAGTTAGCGCTCGTTTTTCCATTCTTCTCTACTCATATCTCTCTAGGTATACTAACTATCTGAGGTATCAAACAAGCTGTAGGTCATTGTTGTGACTTACAGTCATGTGAAGTGTCAGAAAGAAAGCGTGCCTGTGGTGCTGCTGAGCAGCTTTTACAGAGTTGCAGCCAAAGTCTGCCTGAAGAGCAAAGTTCAGCTCATCAAATATAGTCATAGTTGCAGTTCTTCACTTGTGCTGTACCCATATGGCAGAGTTCCAGAAATACAGTCAGTAAATTTTGAGCTTTCTCAAACAGATGTATATCTGTAGACCATATTCCCCCAAAAAGGTATGTGCTGGAACACTGTCTCAAATCACCTCTGGATAGCAGGAGAAATCAGACTATAGAAAAAGTGCAGTTTATGCCTTCTGCAATTTTTCGGCCTCCTGACTGCCTGCTTTCTGCATGTTGTCTCCTGTTTCCATGCAACATGACTGGTTCACCCATCTCTCCCTGTTGTACCCCACTCTTATTCACACTCTTAGGCCATTCTCTCTGTTGTCCAGCATGTGAAGTTTTTAAACCTCCTTAGACATTTGTCTATACAATGGGAACATAGAAGCCTGTTGTCTAGAGACATAAGCCATATCTGTGTGGTACTGGTGTGTAGTAAATGTGAATTTATGGTCACCTGTGATCTGCATGCTAACAAGAAGGCTGCTGTTTATGCAGCACTTTCCACATGTTGGAGCAATGAAACAACAGCTAAGTATGGAAGATGGCCTGTGTATGAACATGTTTGGAGTGTTGCATGTTACTGGTTTTCTACTAATTATTTCTGCTTTCAGCTCCACATGAAATCATAATTCTATTAAGATACAGAGTGAGCTGCTGTGTTAAGTTTCTGTCCTGTTTCCATGTTTATATTTTTAAAAAAAGTCAGAGGCTGTCATTTGGTAGCTAAAAAGTACATCTAGGTGATGAAAAAAAAAATTAAACTGCCTACAACTCTTTATTCCTACCTATATCTCACCTCATGTGTTTCAGAAAAATGTAAAATGAAAGACTACATAGGCTTTTAGCACAAAAAGATGACATTCTTAACCAGAAAAAGAATGGTGTGTTGTTTTTTCCCCCCTTTTCCTTTTGCCTGTGAAGGACGTGTTGTTGAATAAATAGAATACGGGTTATCTTCTTATGAATTGACTAAAAAGGCTACAAGGTTATTCTTTTTTTTTTTTTTTGAAAAGCATACTTGAATAATTTGGGTTTTGTTTCTTCTTTTCATTAAACTGGTAGAAGGATGTTTACATTCATTAATAAGGAGAAGTGATAGCTCTGTTTGTCAATGTAAGAAGGAGGCTTCTGAACACTGGCTGCTTTTTCCTGTCATACCGAGAGCATTAATGGGCACCAGCTGAGCTGTAGCTATAGCAGCTTCACCACTTCAGCCTTGCACAGCAAGAGCTGCTGTGGCAATGCTGCAGAAGGGCCTCCTGTGCAGATTTAGGAAGTATACACTTCAGTTGTTGTTCCCTGGGCAACAGAATAACTGAAGCCAGCTGGCTTTGCACCACCTGAGCTGATCAAAGAGCAAACCCTGTCAGGCACTGATACTTGAGCTCCTCCAGCTTCAGTGTGAATGTCTGCAGGCAGCGATGTAGGAAGCATTGTCATTTGGGTTTCAAGGTTAAACACAGGGGAATGAAGTGGAACGACAGCAGAAAGTAAAATGAAAACATCATTCCTGTAGATACTGCCATCTAATGTGTATAGCTGATGATTGTTGAAAATTAATTTTAAAATACTGAATTACTGACATACATATAAAATGTATTTTGAAATTAATCAAAAAGGGAACAGGAGACTAGCAGTAACTGGCTTTAATATATTATTTTGAGAGGGAAAAACTATCAAGAGTGATTTATCATAGTTAAGACCATAAAAAATGATTGAACACAAAGATCAAAATGCTTTGTAAAATCATATAATTAGGGAGGACAGAGCAGAGCTGGTGCTGGTCTCCTTTGGGTGGCTGCTGTAAGGTTCTGACAGGTCATGCCTGCGGTTGTTACGTATGTCAGAGCACGCTTCAGTGCCGCAGTAGGTTTTATTCAGCAAATGGCACCAGAAGAGTGAAAGGTCGGTGACTGAACTGCGCTGAACTGGAATGTTTCTGATGTGGACTTGTACTATTGGGATCAAAATCCACTTGAGTCTGTTGGGTGAGGGGCTGGGAGACGCAGATAGTAGTATTTCTTGTATGAACATTTAGCTCTATTCTTACACTTTTCCCTTTATTACTTTATTAATATTATTATTACTTGACACTTTTTGCTTAATAGAGGAGGTGACTTCTTAAAATCCTGTTTTAAATTTTGTTATCAGGTAATAAAGATTGATACTGATGGATATCTGCTGGAAATATAACACAGCAGAGAGGGAGCAGTCCTGGAGGTTCCTGGAGTGTGTGGAAGATAACTTCCTGACACAGCTGGTGAAGGAACCAACAAGGGAAGGTGCCCTGCTGGACCTGCTGTTTGCAAACAGAGGAAGTCTTGTGGGGGATGTGATGATTGGAGGCTGCCTTGGGCATAGTGATCATGAAATGATAGAGTTTTCAGTCCTTGGAGAAGCAAGGAGGGGGGCTAGCAGAACTGCCACTTTGGACTTCTAGCGGGCAGACTTTGGCCTGTTCAGGGACTTGGTTGGCAGAGTTCCTTGGGAGGCAGTTCTGAAAGGCAAAGGAGTCCAGGAAGGCTGGTCACTCTTCAAGAAGGAACTCTTAAGGGTGCAGGAACAGGCCTTCCCTGTGTGTCAGAAAATGAGCCGGTGGGGAAGACCGGCCTGGCTGAACAGAGGGCTCTGGCTGGAGCTCAGGAAAAAGAAGAGAGTTTATGATCCTTGGAAGAAGGGGCAGGCATCTCATGGGGAGTACAGGGCTACTGTGAGGGTGTGCAGGGAGAAAATTAGAAGGGCTAAAGCACAGCTGGAACTTAATCTAGCTAGTGCTGTTATAGACAATAAAAAGGGTTTCTATAAATACATTGGTAATAAAAGAGAACTAAGGAGAGTCTCTCCCCTCTAGTAGACACAGAGGGAAGAATAGTGACCGGGGATGAGGAAA
>NW_010199423.1:0-6013 GCF_000695765.1 Mesitornis unicolor
TGATTCTGTGATTCTGTGATTCTGTGATGTCCTTGACACTGACTCTGTAGGAGAAAAGACACTGTACAGTGTTTAGAAATAGATGAGTTACTGGTAGAAAAGGAGCAGAAAAGGACACCAGGGATGAAAACAGCTGGCTTGAAATGATGCTTAAAATTCTTCTGGCGTCTTTTCCTTCACCAAAACATATCCATACCTAGTTACTTGATTGCATATTTTGGATGCTTGTATGATTGACTGTCTTGTTAGGTCTTTTGCTTCTTGATAGAGCTCGGTATGATATTACTGGAGCACTTGCTATATAGTAATAAGTTTTAAAGGAACAACTAATATCTCTAAGCTGTAAAAATAATAAAATTATCATTCAAAAAATATTAAATATAGCGACAAAGTGGATAGCTTAACATAGTAAATGATCCAACATACGGTTTAGACAGAACAGTAGTCACAGGACTCTAAAAAGAAGTCTGTGACGTGTTGCAATGGTTTGAAATTCATAGTACTTATTTCAGAAACTTAGTGCATCTTTAGAATATATATTATGAGAATGCTTCTTATGGATATTTATCACATATTTGGGTTCTATTTTATGAGAATTATTGATATGAGGTGATTTGACTCATTAAGGAAGACAAGTTTGGGATGTGGAAAATGCAGAGTGTAGGACAAGAAGAATTGAGAGTGACCTGGGGAAAAGGGTAAGTTACCTGGGCAAGTGTAATTAAATGAGAGAGGAAACAGTGAAAGACAGATATACTGAAGTCACACCACTGAGGATGAAAGTTTTCTTTGCCCGTTTGTTTGGTTTCAGTTTGTTTGTTTCTTTTTTTGCTGTGGTGGTGGTTTTTTCCTGCAAGAACAGTTTTGATTTTTTTAAGAAAACAATGTTATAAGATGTTTTCAAAACATATTTGGTTTTGCCATAATGATAATGGTAATGGCCACCAGAAAGAGAAAAGAAGCCGAAAACTTAGCAATCCGATTAAGGATATGGTAAGAAATAAAGGATATGGTGAGAGAAACTGAAACTGCAAATATTGAAGAGGATTGAGCTGTACAGGAGATAACTTAGAGATGTATTGTAAGTAGTGCTTCCTAGCTGAAAGACTACGGTTAAATAAAAGCAATGCATTAGGAAGGATCTCCATGTGAAGAATGTACTTTCTAGATTAGACCAGATTTAAAATCCTGTTCAGGGGAGCAGGTTTCTGTAGCAACTATTTAAATGGTAGATGCATTGCATGCAAATCTGTCTGAAAGTCAGTGAGAGGCACTCTGGAGCTTCAGCTTAACGAAACAGCCCGAGATGTTAAAATAAAATATAGTGCCAGTGAAACGAAGGATTTAAGGACTCTCAAAGTAATAATAGCAATGAGAGGATGTCCAAATAGAAATATTCACACAAAACATGTTTTGGTTATGTGCTGTGAGGATTTCAGTACTGTCTGCTTGAGTGAGCTTGGATGGGTATGGACATGATTAGTGAATATCTTTTAGCAGGCCATATGTCCTTCATAACTGTACAAACCACACTAAAAAGCCTCCTGGAGGTAATGTTGCAGCTTTGTACTTGGGGAGCGGATAATTTACTTCTGTTATGCTTAATCTGTGTTTTCATTCCAAATCACTTTCTAATGGAATTTATAAATGTTCACAGTTGTTACATCAAAATGTCACATTTTAAATACTGCTGTTTAAATTACAAAGCCAAGCAACAAAATGAGGGAAAAAGACAGATTAAAGAATGTGGCTGCAAACTTAATTTGCCTCCCTTCTGACTATATAAAAATGCGTTCTTTAAGTTTGTGATTCCCTGTACTCTTCTGCAGTTATGAACTCACTAAACTTGAAGAGTTTGTTATGGTAGCAGGCAAGTCAGTTTAATTGCTTGGAATTATTTCTATATTCAGAATTTTAAGGAGAATTTCTAAGATTTTTAGCTCTATCTCCATCCTTCCAAGAAAGTATTTTGAGGCAGATAGACTTACCTCATTTTTATATCTATATCTATACACATAAAAACATACCTGTATATGTGGGAGGCATTGGAAATATACAAATATTTTTTAAATTTTAGATAATCTTAATATTTGTGTGTAGGAGATGCCAGGGTTTCATGACTCTGTTGGGGATATCAATGATGCCGGTATCTATAGAGGTTTTTATCAGCTGCAATGGAAAAGTAGGGATACATTTAGTGTTGCCTTCTGGAAGAAATTTGAGGAAAACATACTCCAAAGTAATAAGGTAATTGCTGGATGTTTTTTAAGTAAATCTCTGCACAGGCTTACGTGTTCAGAGTTAAGTGACATATTTATCTGCAGCAAATGTATCTTCACAAATAATTATGAAGATTTCTAAGAAAATGACAGAAAAGTCATGCATGAATATGACATTGCCTCACAGTAAACTGTATTGTTCCTGTAGTTGGTACATTTTGACATTGAAGACTTTGCTGGAGCCGGCTAGTGCTAGTTATTTGATATAATAATGTTTCTTTTCCTGTATGCGCTTTGTTTTTCAGTCTGATGAATACATTTGAATAATACATTTCTGAGATATTTTTGTAGCATCTAAATTTATTTTGTGAAAGAAGGACATCTTCAGATGCTTAGATCTTCTAAGCTTCAAAGTACAGTGAAACCATAGGATTAAGATGAAACTATCAGTTTTTGTAGATTTCAAGATGTATAACAGGACCACCTGTGATTTCAATCAAAGTTAATTGGGGATTTGACTTTCTCTTGAATGAGATCAGAATTCAGCTGTGTATTGTTTATAAATGTAAATGTTATACAAGTGAGCAGTATTGCATCTACTGAGACAGTTTTACAATACCTCCTTCTTTCAAAGTGTCAGTCATATTTTTTAAAAAAACAATGACAAATAGCAAGTTGTCTTCTAAAGGCCAACAAAATAATGAAAACTATTCCTTCTGATAACAGTATATAAAATAGAATATCAGGGTTGTTTTCTTCCACCTGAAAGTTACATAATAACAAAAGGTATAGTGTAGTATAGAAATCTTTATTTCTTTTAGAGCTCCAACTGCACTGTGTCTTTTCTAGAGTTCAACTGAATGGAAACACCACTTTAAGACAGTGTTACCGTTTTTTTCTAGACTTTCTATTTGAAACTAAAAGTAATGGTTGAATAGAGTCTACTATTGAATTCACCTAGAGTTATCAAATGTTAATCAAGAGTTTTAGGTTATCAGCTGATGACCCCTTGTTTATTTGATGTACTGTCTTTGAAAGGATGACATGAACTGCAGAACATGCACTTGTTAATGATCATTATTTTAAGAGTGGGAAGTGGTTGTTACAGCACATTCTGGTAGCTTATTTTGAAAAGAATTACACAATCATTTACTGGAATTAGAATATTATGTAGGCATTTTCTTGGCACCCTGAATAAAATCACTGGGGTAAGACATTTCAACTGTCTACATACTGCATGTTTCAAGAAAGCACATCTGTAAATATTTTCATCATTTCTACATCAAGAATAAAATGTGACTATGAGACTGGAGATTCAGATGTGGGTTCTTTAAGATAAGTGTTAGCGACAGGTTCAAAATTTGCAGCTAATTCTGGTAGCTTATAACTTAAGGGAGCTGAAGAAGTATAAGGAAAAGAGTTTATTTAATAAGTTGAAAACTTTATGGCATTGTGTTAGAGTTGAGAGGAAAATGTGTCTCTGAGAGTTCTGATAATGAAGTTCCTTTCAACATTTTATTTGCCCTGTTTTATTATTTATGGAATAATTCACAAGAAGAAACCCACAGGGAAAATACTGTTAAGTTGAATAATTATTCATCATGAAATCCCTACTAATTCTTAACACTTAGTTCTGTGAGTACAATAAACGTGGTGTATCTATTAGGTTGATTTTAAAATCATGCATGCTAGAGTAATGAAGAGAACATTTAATGACAATAAGTAGGATAACAATAGCATTTATACATCAGAAGGACTGTCATAATCTCAAGTAACTATAAATTCTGTAAAGGAGAGATGGAACTGGATTCAAAATTTCAAGTCTGGGATAATTCCATTGACTTTAATGGTTCTTTGGGCCAGGTAAATTATTAAAGAGGTAAGAGCAAATTAAAAAGGTCCAGAGCACTATGAAAGTCACCCCAGTTGAGAGTATATACTAGCTGTCATTCACCTGGAGGTGATTATGCTATAGAGACCAGCAATAGCATTTGGACACTTGCTTTCTCTTCCCTTCCTTATGGATGGTTCAGGACAGAATATCTTTGTTTGCCTTCTGCTGATGACCTGCTTTGATATTCTTTTGATAAGCATAATAATTTTATTCAGTTTCATTAGTCCAAGTCAAGTCCTTAAAAAAGCACAGCTCTGTATATGCGTGTCTGTGTGTGTGTGTGTGTGTATACATATATGTGCATAAGTTTCCTGCAAGAACTGTACGCACAGATATCTCTGCCACAAAACCTCTTTTTCAAGTTGTCATTCTAATGTAGAACTGGAAGCCCATTCTCAACGAGATTTTGAACTGGATGCTGGATGCTAGCCAGAGGGAAGATGGACATTATTCACACTGAAGATGGGTGATACAGCTTGTTGATTATGGACTCAAAAGGCCTATGGACCATAACATTCTATGAGCAATATCTCACAAACATACCCATCTTTCTTACCTAGGTGTTTCTGCATTCATATCTAATTATTTAGTATTCTTCCAGAATTTTTTTTCTGTCTGTATTTGATACACATATGGAGAATTATTTTTTTTATTTAATTTAATTATTTTATATTTGCTTATATAGGGTTGAAAGACAGATTTTTTTAATAACTCTCCCTTGTTTATTTTCTTTTCTCAACAGGTGGAGAATTTTAGTCAAGGGTTTTTACTATCACAGTGTTCTTACTCTAAATTACTATTTAGCTTTTCTTCCTGTGGTGCCCTCACATACATGGAAGTATCAGTGTTATGCAAATCATATTAACAAAAACAGAAAAACTTCAACTGGTGCACTGTTTTTTCAGAACTTTTAAATCAAGATAACACTCTAGAGTATGATTCTGCTATAGCCTGGTGCCTAATGAGCTTCATTGGTTACACCTACTATGCCATTCCAGACTAAAGAGCTTTCTCTGAAGCTCTGTGTCAGGCACTGGCCACACAATCCTGCATCCCCTATAGTGATCATGGCCTCAAATACCTCTTGCAATCCCAAGGAAAGTACCTACTATAACCTCTCAAGCTACTTTGCCCTCAAAGGACAGGTAGTTCAACAGCTCAGGATGGGAAGAGAAAACAGTTTGTTTTCCCTCATACCACTGCTTTTCTGGCCCAGGTGGCCCCTGGAGAAATGCATGGTGAAGTATTCACAATGGTGATGAGTTTATAAATGTTTAGAGAGCTGCAGTGCCTTCAGGGAATACCTGTGTCCCCTTTCTTGTATACTTTCTCTGAGCTCCACACAACTTTTCCTGCGATGCTGCCTTCTTGCTCCCAGCAGACAAGTCTCGTGAAATACAGAATATTCTTACAGGAGAGATAACAGAAATATAAAGTATGTCTCTCTTTATGTTTCAGTATGTCATCTTCTCAGAGCTGTTTTCTCCCATCAGAAATTTGAGACTGTCTGTTCTGTTTGTCCAGTATTAAAAACATCTTTGGTATCTGTATGGTACAAAAACTTCTTTTTGTAAATGAGTTGATTCCCTAGGTCCTGACACTGGCTATTCTACTTACAAGATAGATCTGTCATGTAAGGAGTGATTTCTATTCTCATATAGCAATGAAGTTTTCAGTGTGAAGGGTTTTTTTGTTATTTTTATTCTAATACAGATATTTGCTTTCTGTTGAAATGCTCTGTCTTCAGAAATATATTAATTATCATACTTGGTTCTTTTTTCTATAGAAAATACAGACGTTAAAGCACCAACTTTTCCCAGACTAGTAGTTATTTTTCCAGTGTCCTGTCCTGAAATCTATCATTTCAAATGCTCTTTTGATCTTGCTTTTATCTTGGGAG